>NC_136262.1:117758762-118021854 GCF_964187855.1 Myxine glutinosa
AGATTTGCCAAGGTTTGGACAGGAATCGCTTGCCATGCAGTGACAATAGCCTGCTGCGATTCACGCACAGAGGTCGGCTGCTGGTCCAAGTGGTCGATTTGACGCGTTAATTCTGCCCACAAGTTCTCTATCGGATTCATATCCGGGGACATGGCAGGCCACTCCATATGCTCTACACCACGGTCAGCAAGAAAGTGTTGGATCATGCGAGCACGATGAGGCCGTGCATTGTCATCTTGGAAGACAAAGTTTCCTCGAAAGGCTGCACGAGCAAATGAAGCAATGTTTCTTCCAGAATGGCCCTGTACTTGAACTGGTTCAGGTTTCCATTCAGAACAACCAGGTCAGTTTTGCCCCCTGCATGAAAAGCAGCCCAAACGGTCACCCCACCACCTCCAGCTTGGACTCTTGGCACTATACAATCTTTGTTGTAGGCTTCATGCACTTGTCTGCACACTTGGACGCGGCCATCTTGACGATAGACCAGAAATCTAGACTCGTCGCTGAAGATCACGTGATTCCAGTGTCCTGGCTGCCATTGACGGTCCTCTGGCCCACTGCAATCGGCGCTGGCGGTGTTGTCTGGTCAGGTGTGGCTTTCTCGGGGGACGCCTGGCATGATAGCCTGCTTGAACCAGTCGTTGGTTGACTAGCCTTCTGGATACAGGCACATTTGTCAGTTGCTGCCACTCAGCCCTAAGCCGATTAGCTGACTTGGTACGGCCATTGCAGACTAACCGGTGCAACTGGCGATCATTCCTCCTTGTGGTTCTGCGGGGATGTCCTGGCCTCGGTATTGGAGTAGGGACACCCCTCTGAGCATTTCGTTTCAGGATCTTTGACACCTGGCCTTGAGTGATGCCATACTGCCGAGCAATATCACACTGTTTAATGCCGTAATTTCGTAAAGCCACCACTCCATGACAAACAGCATTGTCGAGTTGACGGACCATCTCCAGAGGAAGCGGCAATAACTTTTGGAGACGTGCAGCAGTTGTTTTCCACTAATACAGAACGCAACAACCCTTGTATACCCGACTGTGAAGCCAATCATCAAATGCACCTGCCTGTACATTTTGCCACGCCATCTGTGATATAATCCTGTTGTTGACTTCTTGCTGCGACAGACAATCAGTGACATGGTTCTTTTAACAAATAAATCACCAAAGTGTAAAAGAAACTCACCAGATTGATATACTGAGTTAAGAAAGTAAACCCAAGTCAAGAAAAAAAAATATTCCATATTAAATGCCAAGTCTGTATGTATGTATGTGTATATATATATATATATATATATATATATATATATATATATACGTATATATATATATATATATATATATATATATATATATATATATTCGTATCTCTATAATATATATATATATATATATATATATATATATATATATATATATATATATATATACAGTGAAACCTTGACTTACGAGTTTAATTCGTTCTGTGACCGAGCTCGTAACTCAATTTGCTCGTTTCTCAAATTAAATTTCCCCATTAAAATGAATTGAAATGCTATTAATCCGTTCCAGCCCCCCAAAAACCACACCAATTTTTTTTTGTTACGTGTTTTTAAATAAGAAAAATGTACTTTATAAATAACAAATAATGTATAAACAAGCACGACCTCGTCGTGCTTGTTTTAATCTTGCAGTCAATCTTGCAAAGTTTAATCTTTAAAAGTTTAATCTTGTTTAATCTTGCAGTCTTTGCAAGTTTAATTGCTTGTTTAATCTTTGCAAGTTTAATCTTGTTTAATCTTGCAGTCTTTGCAAGTTTAATTGCTTGTTTAATTTTTGCAAGTTTAATCTTGCAAAGCGGCTTAATCTTGCAGTCACCACTCGCATTCGTGCACAGTGCAAGGGTTAACCTATCCTTCATGGGTTTGTGACCTGGCATGCTCTTCTCCTCTGCCGTTATATACGTCCTCCTCGGCATCTTTTTCCAGAAGAGCCCCGTCTAGTCACAGTTGAAGATTTGCTGGGGGATTTATCCTTCGGCTTCTATCAGTTCGGGAAAAGTTATAATAAAATCTTCAGCTGCTTCACATCCGAGCTTGCTGCCTCACCATGCCTGACGACGGAGTGAATGCCGGTCCTCTTCTTAAAATTATCAAACCATCCCCGACTGCCTTTGAATGACTCTTCCGATGCCTCGTCCGTTGATGTTCCCGCCGTCTGCTGCACCAAATCCCCGTAAATGTCTCGTGCCTTCTCACAGATGATGCTCTCGGTCACGGTATCTCCTGCGAGCTGCTTCTCCGTCAACCACACAAACAACAACTTCTCCATCTCTTCATGGACAGAGGTCCGGAGCTTTGAAATAATCTTAACGCCCTTGGCTGGCGTTATAGCCTTTATAGACTCCTTCTGCTTCAAAATCGTACATATCGTAGAAGTACTACGATCGTACTGCCTCGCCAAGTCGACAACACGCACACCTCGCTCATGTTTTCGACGATTACGTGTTTTATATCCAAGCACATCATCCTTTTGTCCTTGTTTTATATCATCCTTGTTTTATATCCAAGCGAAAACAAAGCAACAGCGATACGGCAGAGATGCTTGCACGGCAAGATAACCACGTGAACTGAACGCTCGCTGGGCCACCTAGTGGCGGGTGGCGTAAGCTCGCTCGCTCGTAACTCGGATCTCGGCTCGCATCACAAAGCAAAAAATCGACCGAGCGACGGCTCGTATCTCGGAAAACTCGTAAGTTGGTGCACTCGTAAGTCAAGGTTTCACTGTATATATATAATAATACCGTAAGGACTCGACTTTGTTATCCCTTTTACGCCGCACCCAGTGACCCGATGCCCACGGCACTCATGGATTTACGATCTACGAACCACGCTCTTTGTTTATCACGTACAGACATACTCGAAAAATCTGAATTAGCCGACGTTGGGGCCCAAAAGCATCCGATTAACTGCCGATACGACGCCATCTTACGACGCCATCGTATTGGCGTCTGCTGGGCGAAGGCGAAGCGAGCCATCCACTGATTGGACAGTCGAGTGGTGTGAACATGGGTGGTGTGAACCAAATGGTCTTTTTATTCCCTTGAACATTTTAAATTAGGATATATAAGGAAACGTCTTTATCGTCATTTTAATAAAGTTAAATGGAGTGACGTTGCGATACTCAGGGTGCGTTGCATAAATCCTCGTAACTCAGAGAGGTGTAGCAGGTGGCGAGATGTAAGGAAGCTTAAAGATAATGAGCTGAAAACAGACGAACGATATGTCAATCTCTTTCTACACCGAACGGAAATAAAAGTATGAGAGCGGGAGGGGCATGGCCTGAGCACTTCGAGCAGAGAGGACTGCTTGGACTTAACTTAAAGAGAAAAAATTGGAGCTTAACGGAAGAAGAAGATCCCATGAGCGCTGCCGTCACTTATCGAGGTGTGTTGAGGTCTGAAGAGATGAGGTGGTTTCTAGGAGCGATTTGCACCTTTTTACTGCTTGAGGTGAGTTCGGTTCGTGTTTTGTGACTCGTAGATTTATTAATCAAAACACGGTCACAGTGGCGTCAGGCACTGTGACCGTGTATGTGACTCATATTCGCGATTACCACAGAAGCACATCGACGGGGAGTATCTCTATAATAATAGCGTAAGGACTTGACTTTGTTATCCCTTTTACGCCGCACCCAGTGACCCGATGCCCACGGCACTAATGGATTAACCATCTATCCCCTATGCCATCCATAATGGTACACTCTATCCATACACCACATCCTCCCTTCCGTGGATGTTCCACGGGTTTCGGCTAGTATATATATATATATATATATTTATATGTATATATATATATAAATATATATATATATATATATATATATATATATATATATATATATATATATATATATAGTCACGTGAAAAAGTAAGTACACCCCACGTAAAGTTTTGACTTTTTCAACATATTTCAACATACAGCTATTTGATCTTCATTTCAACAATATTGATAGATAAGGTGATATAATATAACAAATATCATGAAGCATTTACATTTTGTAGTCCATTGTATAATTTAAATGAACATAAATGCAAATTTCGCATGTGGAAAAAGTAAGTACACCCTTGGCTCTAATAGGTGGTATTGCCCCCTTTGGCAGAAACAACCTCAAGTAAGCGTTTTTTTTTTTTTTTTTTTTTTTTTTTTTGTATACTGAATCGAGGCTCGTGAAAGAGCTAACATTTACTTCACAAACAAATCAACCAGACAAACAAAACACACAAAAAGAGGGAGCGGAAAACAAGATGGGGAGAGAAGGGGAAGCACACAAACACAACATTTGAGAGCAGGGAGATGTGTGGAAGGCAGAGGGCTTGGGGGGAGGCGGCATGGGAAGGGGTGGGGGGGGGTGGAGGGAGAAGTATAAAACACAAGGACACCAAGGACTTCCAGGACAGAAGTTGGTATTTCAAAAAAGTGGAATTGGGGTGAAATTAGCGGGGGTAGAAAAGATCAAGGTTTTGGATGGGGGAAGATAATAGATGGTGGTGAACAGCAGTTTTAAAGACCTGGAGGGTGGAGTGGGATTGAAGAGAGTGAGGAAGTTTGTTCCAGAGGCGGGAGAAGAGAGGAATGAAGGAGTGAAGGTGAGCAGAGAGTCTTGATTTTGGCAGTTTGACCATAAGAGGGTTGCAGGCAGATCTTGTGCGACCTGTAGGAATATTTGCGGGACAGAGCCCAGAGAGAGCTGGGGGGGCAAGGCCAGAGAGGAGTCGGTAGAAGATGGAAAGACCACCAACCTGCCTGCGGTGAGTGAGTGAGAGGCCCTTGGAGTTGGCTTCATCGCGGGAGATTCCAATGATTCTGAATGCTTTGGTTTCAACAGCGTGAAGACGAGCTAGGTGTGAGGCAGGAGCACCAGCCCAGAGGGGAGAGCAGTATTCCATTGAGCTGCGGATGAAAGCCTTGTATGTGGTGAGGAGCTCAGGTGTGCCAAGGAAGGAATTTGCACAACGGAGGATGCCCAGTCGGCGACTGGCTTTGGAGGCCAGATTTGAAATGTGGTTTTCCCAGGAAAGATCATGGCAGATAGTGAGACCCAAAAGCTTGAGTGACAGAACTTCTTGGAGAGGATTATTCAGAAAGTGGATGGGAGGGTTGTCCAGTCGGTCTTTTCGGAGAGACATCGTAAGAGTGTGAGATTTGTCAGGATTGAAAGACATGTTCCACTTGTTTGCCCAGTCTGTGATTTTGTCCAGGTCTGCAGAGAGTGAGGAGGCAGCAGACTGCCGATCTGAGGGATGAAGAATGGAGCGACAGAGAGTAGAGTCATCAGCAAAGAGATACAGAGGATTTTCAAGAGAGTCAGAGAGATCATTGATGAAGACCAGAAAAAGCACAGGGCCCAGAACACTGCCTTGTGGAACTCCAGCCTGAACAGGAAGAGGAGATGAGAGAAACCCATTCAGGGCCACACATTGACTACGACTAGAGAGGAAGTCCGCCAGCCATGCGTGGAGATTTCCATTGATACCAAAAGAGGAGAGTTTGGTGAGCAGAGCGGGGTGCCAAACCGTATCGAAGGCACGTGATATGTCAAGGGAGAATGCTCTAATTTCCTGTTTGGCATTGAGGACCTCCATCCATTGTTGAGAAAGCAGAAGCAGCATGTCCAGTGTAGAGTGTCCAGGTCTGAAACCAAATTGATGATCAGAGATCAAGCCATTGGAGAAGAGGAAAGATTTCATGTCTGAAGCAATGATGGATTCCATGACTTTGCTGATAATTGGGAGAAGGCTGATTGGTCTGTAGTTGTTGGGATCTGTTTTTGCACCTTTTTTGTGCAAAGCGGTGATGTTGGCAGATGTCCAAGCAGATGGAAGATGACCTTGAGCAAAAGAGAGGGTGAAGAGAACAGAGAGAGGGAGTGAAAGAGCGGAAGCACAGGATTTTAGGACCTGTGGGCTGATGCCGTCAGGTCCAGTTGCAGAATCCGAGTCGCGGGTTGACAGAAACTTTTCCACCTTGTCAGGAGGAAAGGACACAGAGTCCAGGAGCAGCTGGGTACGACTGGGTACGGTGGGTACAGAGAGGGATGGGTTTGGGACAGAAGATTTAGAGGCAAACACAGAGTTGAGGCATTCAGCTTTTTCACGCGCGGAGTCAGCCGTGTGGCCATTTGAGGTGAGGGAGGGGATGGAGGGGGAACAAACACCAGAAACAGATTTGACCAGACGCCACCAGGATTTGGAAGAGGGAGACAGATAAGAGAGTTCGGTCCTGAGAACGGAGAGATATTGTTTCCTGGCTCTCCTGAGGGTGGACACACACTTGTTTCGGGCTTTGTGAAAGGAAATGAGATTTCCTTCCGTTGGATTTGCTTTCTAGGAGACGAAAGCAAGTTGTTTCTGGGCAATAGCCTCACCACAAGATTCCGTGTACCATGGACGGGAAGTCCATGGTACACGGAATGGTACACGGTACCATGTCCATGGTACACGGTACACGGAAGTCCTCACCAAGAAACTTGTACCTCACCACAAGTTTCTTATAACTGTCTACCAGTCTCTGACATCGACTGGGAGAAATTTTTGCCCACTCCTCCATGCATAATTCTTTCGGCTATGCGATGTTTGAGGGGTTTCTTGCATGCACAGCTCGTTTCAAATCCTCCCACAACATCTCGATGGGATTTAGATCCGGGCTTTGACTTGGCCATTCCAGAACCCTCCATTTCTTTATTTTCAGCCATTCCTTGGTGGATTTACTAGTACATTTAGGGTCATTGTCATGTTGCAAGGTCCACCTTCGGTTGAGCTTCAACTTGCCGACAGAGGGCCTCACATTATCCTCAAGCACCCTAAAGTACAATTAAGAATTCATAGTGGATTCTATGATGGTGAGCTGCCCAGGCCCTGATGCAGCAAAGCTGCCCTAAACCATAATATTTCCACCACCATGCTTTGCAGTTGGTATCAGGTTGTTGTGGTCAAATGCTGTCTTTGGTTTTCGCCAAACATGTCTTCTGGTACCTTGGCCAAATAGCTCTACTTTTGACTCGTCTGTCCAGAGCACATTGTTCCAGAAGTGCTGGTCTTTGCCGAGGTGTTCATTGGCAAACTTTAGCCTTGCCCTGATGTTCTTTCTGGACAGCAAAGGTTTCCTCCTGGCACACCTCCCATGTAGATCAAATTTGTGCAGCCTCTTTCTAATGGTAGACTCGTACACTTTGACAGCAACAGTGGCAAGAGCTACCTGTAGGTCCCATGATGACATTCTGGGGGTTCTTAGAGACTTCTTTCAACGTCTTGCGGTCTGCTCTCGGGCTGAACTTGCTGGGGCGGCCTGGCCTGAACAAGTTGGCAGTTGTTTGGAATCTTCTCCACTTGCAGATGATCTTCCGGACAGTTGAATGATTGATTTCAAATTGTTTGGAGATCTTTGTAAATCCCTTCCCAGACTCGTAGGCATCTATAACCTTCTTTCTGAAGGCCTCAGAAAGCTCTTTTGATCTCGGCATGGTGACGCCGCACACTTCAACAACAAAGAGCAAACCAAACGAAATGTCTGAGGTTTAAATAAGACAGGTTCCTCCAAGATCCTCTCTAACGATGTTCTAATCATTTGCACCTGAGCTGGTGCACCTGATTCTAATTTTAGGTATTTGAAGTAGTGATAAATGTAGGGGTGTACTTACTTTTTCCACATGCGAAATTTGCATTTATGTTTATTTAAATTATATAATGGACTACAAAATGTAAATGTTTCATGATATTTGTTATATTATATCACCTTTATCTGTCAATATTGTTGAAATGAAGATCAAGTAGCTGTATGTCGAAATATGTTGAAAAGTCAAAACTTTACATGGGGTGTACTTACTTTTTCACGTGACTGTATATATATACTGTATAAGGAATCGGCTCCCGGCTGCATTCAGGCGATTCCATATAATGAGTGGATACTAGAGATAATGTGCCATGTGGCAGACGGTGCTTATCGCTCCCATTAAGGTACAGCGATAGCTGGATGGGATACCTTAATGGCGGTTCACCACTGATGGTATGAAATTGCATAATTGGTATATAACTGATTTACTCACCTGCTTTAACCTCACTCAACATGTCGACTTTCCTACCCATATCCGTGGTCACATTTTGGACCTTGTCTGCTCCACTGGATTAAATTTGCACCATCTCTCTGGCTCCGACCTCACCCTCTCTGACCACTTAGCTATCACTATGACCATCAACATCCCCACCCCAACACCAAGACATTATCGCACTATCACCTTCCGTCAGCTAAACGCTCTTTCACCTACCTCATTCTCATCCACCCTCTCTGAAAAAATGTCCACTTCTCCCTTCGTTGACCTCCACACCCCTTCCGACCTCACTGACAACTACAACCACACTCTCTCCTCCTGCCTTGACCAGCTTGCGCCTGTAAAAACCAAAACAGTTTCTTTCACCCATTCTGCTCCCTGGTTTACCCCCGAACTCCGCCTGATGAAAACTCGTGCTCGCCAACTTGAAAGACTTCGCAATAAAACAGGTCTCACAGTTCACTCCCAAGCCTACAAGGACCACCTACAACACTACAAAGATGCCCTCTCCCACGCCCGCTCCGCCTACTACTCTCAAATTATCCACTCTGGCTCCGGAAACCCAAAAGCACTCTTCTCGACAATAAACAAACTCCTCCGCCCCCTGAACACCACCACCCAGTCATTCACAGTAGACAACTGCATCTCCTTCCTCTCTTTCTTCCAATGCAAAATTGACAACATCTACAACAGCTTGACCACCGCCGCACCCGCTCCCCCTCCAACCACCTGCCCCCCCCTTGTCCTGCCATCCCCTGTCTCGGTTCTCCCCAATTTCCCCTACTGACCTCTCTGAACTCCTCATAGGAATGAAAACTGCCACCTGCACTCTTGACCCCATCCCCTCCAGCTTTGTCAAGGCCTCCCTCCCTGCTCTCTCTCCACTTATCATTGCAACAATAAACTCCTCCCTGTCTACAGGCATCGTCCCACCTTCCCTCAAAATTGCTGCTGTTACCCCCATTCTAAAAAAACCTGGTCTAAACCCTGACACCCTAAACAACTTCAGACCCATCTCCAACCTACCCTTTCTGTCAAAAGTTTTGGAACGCGCTGTAGCCACTCAACTCAAACATCACCTCTCTGCCAATAACCTGTATGAAACATTCCAATCCGGATTCCGCTCCAACCACAGTACTGAAACTGCTCTCCTCAAAATCACCAACGACCTTCTCCTCTCCTCTGACGCTGGCAACCTCAACATTCTCGTCCTCCTCGACCTCAGCGCTGCCTTTGACACCATCGATCACACCATCCTCCTCACCCGACTTGAATCCACCTTTAACGTTACCGGCACTGCCCTCTCTTGGATTAAATCATACCTCTCTGACAGACGCCAGTTCATCTCCATCAATAACTGCAAATCCCCCACTGCTCCCCTCCCCCAAGGTGTCCCCCAAGGTTCAGTTCTTGGCCCCCTCTTCTTCATCCTTTACCTGTCCCCCCTCGGTCACTTGATCCGCCGTCATGGTCTCCAATTCCACTGCTTCGCCGATGACATCCAGCTTTTCATCTCCACCAAGTCCGTCTCCACCGACACCCACTCTATCCTGACAAACTGCATCACTGAAATAAAATCCTGGCTTCAAATCAACTTCCTCAAGCTTAACTGTGATAAATCTGAAATAATCATCATTGGCCCAAAAACGCTCACAAAATCCACCCATAACTTTGCCCTCAACATCGACGGTATCCCAGTATCCACCTCCCCTCACATCCGGAATCTTGGCGTCATCTTTGACCAAACCCTCTCCTTCAACAAATACACTAAACAGATCACAAAGTCAGCCTTCTTTCACCTGAAAAACATTGCCCGTCTCCGCTCATCCCTCTCCTCCACGGCTGCAGAAACCCTCATCCACGCCTTCATCACCTCCCGTCTGGACTACTGCAATAGCCTCCTCTATGGTTCACCCTCAAAAATCACCAATAAACTCCAATACATTCAGAACTCCGCTGCCCGTCTACTCACCCATTCCCGGACCCGTGACCACATCACCCCCGTCCTTTACAAGCTTCACTGGCTCCCCATCCCCCAGAGAATCCAGTACAAAATCCTCCTCTTGACATACAAAGCCCTCCATAACCTGGCCCCATCCTACCTGGCTGACCTCCTCTCCAGACACACACCCACCCGCAACCTCCACTTGGCTGGTACCAACCTCCTGACCCCCTCCATCCGGACCAAATTCAGATCCTGGGGGGACAGGGCCTTCTCCATCGCTGCTCCCACCCTCTGGAACTCACTACCTCACACCATCAGAGACTCCTCCTCACTCACCACATTCAAAACATCACTAAAGACCCACCTGTTCAACACTGCATTCAACATTCAATCCACAGCATTTAACCCCTGACTATCTCTTCTCCTTCTCCCTCCTTTTGCTTTAAATATTTCCCTATTGATTCTTGTCTTTTTGCATTTGTGGTTTTCATGTGTTGTTATGCATTATGTTTTCCACTCTGTCAAAGCGCCTTTGGGCTACTTGAAAAGCGCTATACAAAATAAATGAATTATTATTATTATTATTATTATAACCGAAAGGTTTTCAGAGTCATAAGTGTATGGGACTGCGTTGCCCTGATGACTCACTGCGTTGCCCTGATGAAGCCCCAACAGGGCGAAACCAGGTCGGTAACTATGAGTTTTTTCATACACTTATGACAGTATCTGAACTAAGATAAAAATTATGCTCTGTCGGATGGTTCTTCTGAGAGCTTGACAGGCAGAGCGTATGTACATGACGGTGACGTCAGTACGTGCACTCATTAAGCTGGAGAACTGAAATTATATTTATATATACATATATATATATATATATTTACATATATATATATATATGTATATATATATATATATATATATATATATATATATACATATTGTTGCGGTTTTGAGTTTTGTACAATAAAAGTTAAATTCCCCCCTCATAGTTTAGTCACACTACAACATGTAGCCTCGCGATAGCTCAGTTATTTCTTCGTATTTGTGAGCATAGTCCTTTTCCTGTGTTAGTTTTGCGTTGAGTAGAATAATGAGAGTTAGGTCCTTTTCATTGCTTTCATTGCCTTATGCCGCCTCCATTGCCATATGCCGCTTCACGCCTCTTTGTGCTGCCTTTGGCTTTTTGGCGCGAATTAACACGAGGCAGGCCTGGCAAATCGAGCAGGGACCGAATGAGGGCGGCAGAGAAGCTGACGGTAAGCGCGAGCCGCCAATCAGGGCTCAAAGGGAGTGGCTGCGGCAATGCGTCACAGGGTGTGGTTGGAACGTTCGAGAGGGCTCAGGGCGTGGCAATACAATCCGTTGCGCGAAGCCCCCATGAGCAGTTCGGTCAGTTATGAGCTTGACAGCAGTTCGGTGAGAGAGGAGTCCTTCTGTGGAGAGGTGAGCTTGCAGTTCTGCGAAGGGAGGCACTTGACTGAGTATTGATGAGAGTTACGAGTTCAGAGAAAAGACGCGCATGAACTAAGTATAAGCGCTCGTACCAAAGTGGACGCTCGGTTGAGCTTTAGGCCGAGCCTCTATTGGGTTATGCGAGTGATAGCGCGCTGGTAACTCAACACGCTGTGGATAGCCGCCGAGAGACGCGTACATTCCCTCCCGCCTTCCTGCCTCATCTGCCCCTTTGTTCGAGAGACGCGCTACGAGGATCCTTTCCACCACCTGCTTGCCTTCATTGCGGGACGTGCTGTGACCGTGGAGAGCCACGCCGGGCGACGCCGCCGTTCCTGGACGACCAAGGCAGCGTGTGAACATCAGCCTGCCTGCATTTCCCCTTTGCGAGTGTGATCGGGCCCGTGTCTGGGGTTAATACAAGACTGCTTAAGTTCTGCTCTGTGTCTCTGTCTTCTACCGAATTGTACATATAAGTGTAAATAATAATTAAACCTGTTATTTCTTTATTCGATCGTTTCGTCCCTTCCATCATTGACTAAGCGTGGTACGAATAGAACCGCTCGATTCAGGTTCCAATACAAACGGTAACTGCACAGACCACGTGGTACGCAATCCGCTCGGTGTACCCAAATTACACGTGGCTTGTGCGAGGCTTGGTTCCCCGCTTCCGTGGCGGCGCAGGTATTTAGGTATGTGCGAGACTTGTCCCGAAACCCTACCTTGCGTTTGCCCGGAAGGGGCGTTTCAAGTCTCGGTTACACCGGCCCAGAAAGAACAAGGGGCTTAATCTCCCCTTGGTAAGGGTAGGAAGGGCGGCGGAAAACCGTAACATTTGGTGTCAGGAGTGGGATTTGGAACCCTGGACAAAATTTTTGGACACCAAAATTTTGGACACCAAATTGTACATATTGGCAGTAACATTTGGTGTCGGGGAGTGAGATTGGACCTGGAGTACGCTTCACGCACTCGAAAATTACGAGCAACTGAAATTTAGTTTAAAATCCAAATTTGTATTCGTACCACGGCTAGCCAAGGCGGTCGAATGCCGGTGGGAATAATGGATAAGATAGAATTAATGACCCAAGACCAGGAGAGACAGTTGGTAGTGGAAGCTGAAAAGGGTGTGGCAGCTGGTCAAGACAATGGCGGCGCCTCGCACGTGGCGGCGGAAGCCGAGCCCGCGGTGCCAAGGTACATGCAATTGTTTCTGGCACAAATGAGGGCCTCTATTTGAAGAGTCAATGTATGGCTGGAAAAAGATGAATGCAAAAAAGGACGCCATGCCAGACGAATCCGTGTATGATATGGAAAAATTGAGGGAGGAATCCAGGTGTGAAGTGGAAAAACTGACAGCAGAGGCAAAAAGGGACAATAAAAAAGCGATGGTGGACATTAGGCACGGGTTGAGCGGGAAGGTCGCGGTGGTGTGCGACGAGGTGAAGCAATGCGAGGAACGAGTGGAGAGCGAGCTTGAGCAAAGGGTAGCCAAGTTGACCAGGGCTATAAGGGACGAGACGCGGGGTGTAGAAGAACCGACGGTCGCCAAATTGAAAAAAGAAATTTTATCGGCACCGGCGGTCATCGAAGAAATAAGTCAAATTGAAGAAATGATTGGGGTCGAAGAGACGGGAGAGATAGGAAATAAATCACGGGAGAAAGTAATGGAATGCGCACAAAGTTTGTATTTGCACCGTGATGTCGGGCTTGCTAACTCAATGGAAAGTTTGCAGGTGCTGGCGGAAAAAGAGGTCCCCAAGGTGAGTAGAATTAATGGCGCGAATGTGTTTGGCGCGAATGGGTTTTTGGCACGCTTGGGGCAGAGACGAAACCCGGGCGGTCGTGGAAGGTCCATTGTGCGGTGTACGAGGTTGACTGGTGCGCGTGTGAGACAAAAGTGTGCAACGGAGCGCGAGTGTGCACGAGAAGAGCGCGTGGAGAAAAAGTGTGCGATGATTGGGTGTGTACCAGGAGAGTGCACACCCATGGGTGTTATGGAGTATGTAACGAGAGAGTGTGCACGAGAAGAGTGCGTGGAGAAAAAGTGTGCGATGATTGGGTGTGTACCAGGAGAATGCACACCCGTGGGTGTTACGGAGTATGTAACGAGAGAGTGTGCATGAGAAGAGTGCGTGGAGAAAAAGTGTGCGATGATTGGGTGTGTAACAGGAGAGTGCACACCCATGGGTGTTACAGACTGTGTGCGGGAAGAGTGTGTAACGGAGTTTGTGAAAGGTGTAAGTGCACCTAGGTGTGCAGGTGCAAGTACGGTGTGCGAGGGAGAATGCACACCAGAGGATGTGGAAGGAGAGTGTGTAACAGAATGTATGGGAGGCGCAGGGACGCCTGGGTGTGCGAGTGCAGAGTGGGTCACGAGTGGTGAGAACGCGGCTCAAGCATCGACACTGACCGGGGTAGCGATTAGCGCGACGGATAGCCGACGCGAGCCATCGGTGAGTTGTGTGCAGCAGGGACTGGCCGGGATCAGTGGTGCGGCAGTTTCACAAGGACCTCCGTGCACGACCCGTGCCGGCCACCAACCATACACCAACCCTGTATGGTTGGTGCCACGCTGTGGCGGCAAAGACAATCGGCGAGGTTCAAGGGGAGGGAGGAGAGTTTGGAGCCGCGCACTTTGGCGGGTGCGGTGCTCCGACCGTGGGCGGTTGGGCCATCGTGCGTGGGACCGCGAGGCCCCGCGCAGAGATGGGGCCCTGAACCTCGGCCCATGCATGCCTCCTCCCCTGGATCGAAAATGCCGAACGGACCCAACATACAGGAGACCAACCAACCACATGGATCGCTCGGCCTTTCAAAGCCGAGCTGTGACGACGTATTCCCACACGGAGAGGCTCAAGTGTAGCGGACGTATGAGAATAGTGTACCCTATGTGGGGGAATGGTAGATTAACCATTCCTCACACGGCCAGGGCCCATGAGCATTAGATTAGGGGGGTGGCAGTGACAGGCACATGGGGGGCCAACGATGGTTACCTCCATGGGGCACCGAAGCTAGCCGAGGGAGGGCTAGGATAATGTTAGGGATTTAGCAGACAGTAGAAGACATGAGGGTTAAGTAGTGACACTGAACTATAGTGAGGACTTAGGTAGTTTAGATGGTTGTTAATGACGAAGGGAGTGCTTAGTTTAACGGGACGATGGGGAAGCACGAGTATTAGGGGAAAGGCAGATAGATAGATAGGTGATGCTGTGTGTGTGTGGAGAACAAAAGGAATTGTGTTCGAAGTGTATGGAAAGAGGTGTGTGAGCACAAAAGGTGTGCAAGATATTTGGTGTGCGACATAAATGGTGTGTGAAAGTAAAAGTGAGAATAAATGGTGTGGAATACTTGGTGTGGGAATAAAAGGTGTGGAATGCATGGTGCGAAGAAGTGAATGGGGGGAGATGGAACCCATTCACGGACGCCCGGGGTGGGTAGTGTAAAGCCAGGTAGAGGGCTTAGGTAAATTGTTTGGATATTGACACCTGTGGTGCGGGTAGTGGCAAAGTAGTGCTTTGGAGGGTGCGTGAGACTGTGGAATGGCTGGGCGTGTGGTTTAATTGGTGTGTATGGTTATTGGGGCACTCTGCCACTGGTAGTTTGTCGGCCAGGTGAGGCCGCAGGTAGGCTCTGGGAGCCAGTTAGGGTAGTTGTGAGTTGTCGAATGGGGCCCAAGGATCCAAAGGAAGGACCCGGGTTGCCCAATGCCAAGGTGAGCATCAGGGGGTAAAGTGCCAGAAGGGGCCTTCCCCAGTTTAGGTAGTCGCAGGAGCATGTAAGCTCGGGTGGCGACTTCAGTGGTGGAGGTGCGCAGGTAGGTAGACCTGCTAGTCGAGCCACACGACCCAGCCCCGAAATTGTGCAAGGGCACAGAGAGAAAATTTGAGGGAGTGAGACCCAAATTCGGATGGCATCACAGAGTGGACAATGGGAATTCGGTTTTTAGAACCACATCGTTTAAAGAGGCCGATTGGCAGGGTACAACCCCGGGTAGGCTAAATGAGTAAATGTGAGTAGTGTAGTTAGGAGATGAGAAATCCCTTCGCGCCATCCAGAGCCAATCACCGAGGAGGACGAAGCTCCACACCAGGACCAAGTAAACTGTTTGAGTGTAAGACGCATCATGACGTAATGAGACATTGTGGTTGTTCCATTCCTTCCTTCCTGGGAGGGATTGGGAGACGAATTTGAATTAGAGGGGGATATGGGAGGCAAGAAGTAGAGACGAATTTGTAAATACCAGGAAGGGCCAGGGTAATGTAAGCTGACGTTGGGGGGTACGGACGGTTATGGACGAGCCTGCTCTGCTCGCTCTTCCGCGCCCCTTGTGCTGCATTACTTTGTGTTGCTGTGTACCTTTGTGCCCTTTCCGCTTTGCTGGTCGTGCTTTGTCTCTCCCCCCACCCCAGGACCGTTTTGGAGGTGGAACTGTGCAGCACCATCGACCCATGCAGCATCCCTGCTGCACCCTTGTTACATCTGTGCAGCCTAACTGTGCAGCACTTTGCTGCCATATCCGTTTGTTTAACTTTGCTGCACCTGTGCAGCACTTTGCTGCCACAAAGACTTTGCTGCACAACACAAACTATGGACCACAGGTATTGTGGCCTTACACCTCTGCTGTGCAGCATCTTGCTGCAGCATCACCTTGCATCTTCGGACCACTTGTTTTGAGTGGCACCAATGTCACGCAGTCGGACCACATAGGGTTGGCCCTGCCTGGTAGAGAAATAAAATGAACACATTTGTTGTGCATTTTTTTGATTATGGTGTGCTAGGGACGAGAAGACTTGTAAGTTTAGTTAGCCCTGATGAGCGGGAATGGCCTGTATGCCGGTCCGGGGGCTAGCCGGTTTGATATATGCACACAGAAGAAGCAAGAAGCAAGATGCAAGAAGCAAGCAGCAAGTGTTATGAATTTATGAGTGGGTTTTGTGTTTTTGCTGTGCTTTCTCTCCCCTCCAATCTTCTTTCCAAAAAGGACAGGTCCTGGGTCATAGAACTGTAAATAAGAGTAAGTTTTTTGTGCTTGTAAATATAAGATGCTGCCCACCAGCTATATGTTTAGTTTGACAAATTCCGGATTCGGTTAATTGTGGGTGTGATTCTGTTAGATTAGCTACTCAACGCAATGGGGGGGGGACATATTTAGTGTTTTAAAACTGTCGCACCAACGGGTTAGAGTAAATGTTTTGGGGAACCACATCTATATGTCACATGTAAAAGTCAAAGTTAATTTTCCAGATCATTCTCAAAACTGGTCGTTCCATTTTTGTTGGGTTCGACTCGGGGATGAGTCTGACAAGGGAGAGGGGTAGTGTTGCGGTTTTGAGTTTTGCACAACAAAAGTTAAATTTCCCCCTCATAGTTAGTCACACTACAACATGTAGCCTCGCGATAGTTCAGTTATTTCTTAGTATTTGTGAGCAGAGTCCTTTTCCTGTGTTAGTTTTGCGTTGAGTAGAATAATGAGAGTTAGGTCCTTTTCATTGCTTTCATTGCCTTATGCCGCCTCCATTGCCATATGCCACTTCATGCCTCTTTGTGCTGCCTTTGGCGTTTTGGCGCGAATTAACACGAGGCAGGCCTGGCAAATCGAGCAGGGACCGAATGAGGGCAGCAGAGAAGCTGACGGTAAGCGTGAGTCGCCAATCAGGGCTCAAAGGGAGTGGCTGCGGCAATGCGTCACAGGGCATGGTTGGAACGTTCGAGAGGGCTCAGGGCGTGGCAATAAAACCCGTTGCGCAAAGCCCCCACGAGCAGTTCGGTCAGTTTGGAGCTTGACAGCAGTTCGGTGAGAGAGGAGTCCTTCTGTGGAGAGGTGAGCTTGCAGTTCTGCGAAGGGAGGCGCTTGACTGAGTATTGATGAGAGTTTCGAGTTCGGAGAAAAGATGCGCATGAACTAAGTATAAGCGCTCGTACCAAAGTGGATGCTCGGTTGAGCTTGAGGCCGAGCCTCCATTGGGTTACGCGAGTGATAGCGCGCCAGTAACTCAACGCGCTGTGGAAAGCCGCTGAGAGATGCATACATTCCCTCCCGCCTTCCTGCCTCATCTGCCCCTTAGTTCGAGGGACGTGCTACGAGGATCCTTTCCACCACCTGCTTGCCTTCATCGCGGGATGTGCTGTGACCGTGGAGAGCCACGCCGGGCGACGCCGCCGTTCCTGGACGACCAAGGCAGCGCGTGAACATCAGCCTGCCTGCATTCCCCTTTGTGAGTGTGATCGGGCCCATGTCTGCGGTTAAGCATAAGACTGTATAAGGCTGCTCTGTGTCTCTGTCTTCTCCCGAATTGTACATATAAGTGTAAATAATAATTAAACCTGTTATTTCTTTATTCGACCGTTTCGTCCCTTCCATCATTGAATAAGCGTGGTACGAATAGAACCGCTCGAATTGGGTTCCAATACAAACGGTAACTGCACAGACCACGTGGTACGCAATCTCCTCGGTTTGCCCAAATTACACGTGGCTCGTGCGAGGCTTGGTTCCCCGCTTCCGTGGCGGCGCAGATATTTAGGTACGTGTGAGACTTGTCCCGAAACACTACCTTGTGTTTGCCTGGAAGGGGCATTTCAGGTCTCGGTTACGCCAGCACAGAAAGAACAAGGGGCTTAATCTCCCCTTGGTAAGGGTAGGAAGGGCGGCGGAAAACCGTAACAATATATA
Organism: Myxine glutinosa; assembly: GCF_964187855.1. Taxonomy (NCBI): domain Eukaryota; kingdom Metazoa; phylum Chordata; class Myxini; order Myxiniformes; family Myxinidae; genus Myxine; species Myxine glutinosa. Next base: position 117,776,914 of record NC_136262.1, read on the forward strand.
TATATACAGTCACGTGAAAAAGTAAGTACACCCCATGTAAATTGTAACGTTTAGGCTTTTTCAACATATTTCAACATACAGCTATTTGATCTTCATTTCAAGAATATTGATAGATAAAGGTGATATAATATAACAAATATCATGAAACATTTACATTTTGTAGTCCATTGTAAAATTTAAATAAACATAAATGCAAATTTCGCATGTAGAAAAAGTAAGTACACCCCTACATTTTTCACTACTTCAAATACCAAAAATTCGAATCAGGTGCACCAGCTCAGGTGCAAATGATTAGAACATCGTTGGAGAGGATCTTGGAGGAACCTGCCTTATATAAACCTCAGACATTTAGTTTGGTTTGCTCTTTGTTGTTGAAGTGTGCGGCGTCACCATGCCTGGATCAAAAGAGCTCTCTGAGGCCTTCAGAAAGAAGGTTATAGATGCATACAAGTCTGGGAAGGGATTTAAAAAGATCTCCAAACAATTTGAAATCAATCATTCGACTGTCTGGAAGATCATCTACAAGTGGAGAAGGTTCCAAACAACTGCCAACTTGTTCAGGCCAGGCCGCCCCAGCAAGTTCAGCCCGAGGGCAGACCACAAGATGCTGAAATAAGTCTCTAAGAACCCCAGAATGTCATCAGGGGACCTACAGGTACCTCTTGCCACTGTTGATGTCAAAGTGCACGAGTCTACCACGAGAAAGAGGCTGCACAAATTTGATCTAAATGGGAGGTATGCCAGGAGGAAACCTTTGCTGTCCAGAAAGAACATCAGGGCAAGACTAATGTTTGCCAATGAACACCTAGGCAAAGACCAGCACTTCTGGAACAATGTGCTCTGGACAGATGAGTCATAGGTAGAGCTATTTGGTCACAGTACCAGAAGACATGTTTGGCGAAAACCAAAGGCAGCATTTGACCACAAGAACCTGATACCAACTGTAAAGCATAGTGGTGGAAATATTATGGTTTGGGGCAGCTTTGCTGCATCAGGGCCTGGGCAGCTCACCATCATAAAATCCACTATGAATTCTTCATTGTACCAGAGGGTGCTTGAGGATAATGTGAGGCCATCTGTCGGAGAGTTGAAGCTCAACCTAAGGTGGACCTTGCAACATGACAATGACCCTAAAAATACTAGTAAATCCACCAAGGAATGGCTGAAAAGAAAGAAATGGATGGTGCTGGAATGGCCAAGTCAAAGCCCGGATCTAAATCCCATCGAGATGTTGTGGGGGGATTTGAAACGAGCTGTGCATACAAGAAACCCCTCAAACATCGCACAGCTGAAAGAATTCTGCATGGAGGAGTGCGCAAAAATTTTGTCCCAGTCGATGTCAGAGACTGGTAGAGTGGGAGACAGTTATATGAAATGCCTACTTGAGGTTGTTTCTGCCAAAGGGGGCAATACCACCTATTAGAGCCAAGGGTGTACTTACTTTTTCCACATGCGAAATTTGCATTTATGTTTATTTAAATTATACAATGGACTACAAAATGTGAATGTTTCATGATATTTGTTATATTATATCACCTTTATCTACCAATATTGGTGAAATGAAGATCAAATAGCTGTATGTTGAAATATGTTGAAAAAGTCAAAACTTTACATGGGGTGTACTTACTTTTTCACGTGTCTGTATATATACACTACTCACAATAAGTTAGGGATATTGTGGGAGTGAGTTAATTTTTTTATAGGGGTTGGGGTTAGGGTATTTAAATCAAGAATGCTGTGTTTTTTCCACTCATTAATAACCATATAATTGCGACCAACAACTTTTTTCAACATAATTAATACACAAAATCAACCACACCGAAGAATCTGCCAATATCCCTAACTTATTGAGTAGTGTATATAAATATAATATAACCGAAAAACACGGCCAGTAAAGCCGTCTGTCCGTTTAGCCATGTAAGTATATGTCTATTAATTACGACTGTTTGAGTGTCAGTTGCATCGTGTCTATTAATTATGTACGTGTATTAATTATGTGCTATTGGAAGATACCTTTCGACCCTTTAGACTGCTGAGACCACTTTGACCTTTGAGGACCCCAAGACCTTTACAACCACAAAGACCTCTAAGACCATGAATACCCAAAAGACCCTTGTATATCCCAGAGACCCAGGGTACCCAAAAGACCTGGAAGATCCTTAAAGACACCAAAAACCCCAAAATACCTAAAATACCATGAAGATTCAAAAGACATAGAGGATACAAAAGACTCTTAAAGATCCTTTAGAACTTTTATACCCAAAATACCTGAAAGACCGTGAGTAATTTCCATGGGTCCCTGCCATTATGCTGTCAAAGGCCATTCCTGGCAAACTCCATTAATATTCCACACCACAATATTCCACACCACAATATTCCACACCACAATGGGATGAATTCCCTTACCAGGTGGAATCAGGTTATCTGAAAGTATCCAGTGAAGTGATTATACAAGGACTGCACCGGAAATCAAAATGAAATGAAGGATTGTATTCACAGACCTTTCGTCACGCTCGAGCTGGTTTAAACCACCGACCATGAGATGCAGGTCTGAACATGTCCACCTGTCAGACAGGCCACTGTGAAAGTGGTTGGGGCAGTTGTGGGAGGCGGGGGAAGAGCAGGAATCACATATAGGACAAGAACATTAGTCTCGATTCCAATATGTGGTGATACCTGTGACGTTTCACCATTTTGAAAATGAAATTAAGTGACGTCATCATGTTTGTGATCCTTTCAGACATAATTACCATAGTGGCAAATAGGCCTCCTGGCTTCGGCTCCAGACGTAGCGCCTGTGGTGCGAGTCAAAATATCGGAATGAATCCACCTGGAGGCACACAGCACCATCCATCAGCACCTTCATTAGAAACTCAGCACCATCCATCGGCACCTTCATTACAAACACAGCACCATATGTCATCACCTTAATAATAAACACACAGCACCATCTATCAGCACCTTCATTACAAACAGCACCATATGTCATCACCTTAATAATAAACACAGCACCATCTATCAGCACCTTCATTACAAACAGCACCATATGTCATCACCTTAATAATAAACACAGCACCATCTATCAGCACCTTCATTACAAACACAGCACCATCTATCATCACCTTAATAATAAACACACAGCACCATCTATCATCACCTTAATTATAAACACACAGCACCATCTATCATCACCTTAATAATAAACACACAGCACCATCTATCATCACCTTAATAATAAACACACAGCACCATCTATCATCACCTTAATAATAAACACACAGCACCATCTATCATCACCTTAATAATAAACACACAGCACCATCTATCATCACCTTAATAATAAACACACAGCACCATCTATCATCACCTTAATAATAAACACACGGCACCATCTATCATCACCTTAATAATAAACACACAGCACCATCTATCATCACCTTAATTATAAACACACAGCACCATCTATCATCACCTTAATAATAAACACACAGCACCATCTATCATCACCTTAATAATAAACACACAGCACCATCTATCATCACCTTAATAATAAACACACAGCACCATCTATCATCACCTTAATAATAAACACACAGCACCCTCTATCAGCACCTTAATAATAAACACACAGCACCCTCTATCAGCACCTTAATAATAAGTGTCCATTTAGGCTTTGGACGTCCAGGTTTCTTCAGTTTGTGACTTACAAAGAGAGAAGACAATTAGCAAACAGCCTCGAATTGGAAATTACCGATTCATCATTTGAAGAAAGCATTGTCCATTCAGAATGCTCCACTTCTTCGCCCTCCTCTAGAATGAGGTCGTTAAACTCATGATCTCCAAACACCTGTCGAAGGCTGAGGAAGCACATAACCACACAATGTTCCACAGCATCTGTAAAAGCAAACTAAACCACCCTACACACACACACACATATATATATATATATATTGTTGCAGATATGGGATTTGGCCTCCATCCATATCCGCTTGTAAATATTCCCCTATTTCCCCAATACTTCCCAACTATCCCCAATCCCCCATTCCCTAGTCCCATTTTCTGTAAACAACACTCTGTAGCCCCGACCTTCCCCTATTTCCCCCCTTAAATGTCGCATCCAGGTCCACCGCATCTCACGTAGACAACTATAGGACATCTTGCTAGTTATTCTTAGTCTATGTCAGTTAAGGACTCGTTTCCATTAATTCTGACTCTTCGTTGCACCAGAATGTGATTGTATGGCACCGTTAGAAAGTTTAGGACCTCCCAATACCTCCCCGCAGCTCTTCCTCATGGTACAACAACAACAACAACAACAACAGCGGCGGCGGCGCGGGGAGTGTGCGTCCTCACTCCGGCTTGGTTAGCCGCCATTGAACATGTGCTCCGACGGGGTTACCACGCAGGGGCTCGCTGTCAGCTCCTCGTCAAGGGCGGAGCCCGGTAACCCCCCGCACCCAATAGAAGCGGCGGACCGATTCCATCTGGGGCGGGGCCAACGAGCCGAGGGCGTGTCACTCCCCGCTGAGCATGCGCAGGAAGAGGGAGGTGACGTCAGATGTGCCCTCAGCTTGGAGAGAGAAGACGCCACCTCCGAGCGCTGAAATACCTCCCCGCATCTCTGGACCGGACCGTGTTGATTCTGCCCCTGAGCCAAGGTGCACCTTGTGCTATCGACTGCCTGTCCTTCCTTGCCATCAATCCCCGTGTAAGTCAGTCTTGTCCCGTTTGTCTGTGGTCTGTCGGGGATAGATAAGACTGTGTTTAAGTGCCCATCTTTTCTGTGCTTTACCTCTTACCGTGTAATCTACCCCTTTTCTGCATCACCAATTATATCCTCCTCCGGAGGTCTTGAGAACTGTACCCCTTGTGTCGTTTCATTTAACCCAGCCGTTGTGTCCTTTCCATCATTGATTTAGCATAGCGCGATTTGGCCAACGTTCGAGTGGAATCGGGCGGGATCGGGTTCTAATCGGGGAGTAACTGTTCGGACGCGGTAATACCAAACCGCTCGGTAAACTAACATCTAAAACCGCGTCTGTAACAATTGGTTGTCAGGAGTTGGATTCGGACCTGGGACTAAATTTGTTAGGCCCAAAATTTTGGAACACCAATTGTGTTATTAAGTAACAATTGGTGTCGAGGAGTGAGATCGGACCCGAAGCGCGCTTCACGCGCTCGAAATTATTAACGGCGAAATTTGATTTTGTTTTACAAAAATAAAAACCCGAATTTTGAAAGTCGCGCTATGGCGGATCAAGACGGCTGGGTTCCGGTAGAGGAGAGTGAGGCAGGGTCGATCCAGGACCAAATTGAGGGACATGAGGGACATGAGGAGAGCGAAGCAGTGAGGACGGCAGACGCACAAAATGGCGTCCTCGCGCACGAGGTTGCGGGCGCGCAAAATGGTGCCTCGCACATTGCTACGGCGGCCGCACCCGCTGCACAAGTGGGAGGGATGGCCCAAATGCAGGTCCTCATGGAGCAATTTATGGTACAAATGCAGGCGTCCCTCAACCTGCAGAGTGAGCAAATGAGGGCTCAGAGTGAGCAAATGGGGGTAATGGGGAACCGGATGGATGCTCAGGGTGAGCGATTGGAGGGCCATATGGGGGTAATGGGGAACCGGATGGAGGCTCAGAGTGAGCAAATGGGGGTAATGAGGGACGAAGCGAGGGGTACCGGTGAGGGGTTAGACAATGGGATAAAAGAGGTAAAGAATGGGTTAACGGGGGTAGAAAACAGAATGGCCGCTCAAGAGAATCAAATGGAAGGGATGCAAAAGGGGTTAGAGGGGTTAGAAAACAGTATGGAAGGCAAATTGAGGGACATGAGGGACCAAGCGGAAAGGGAAGTTAAAAAAATGGGGCAGCAGATAGAGGGGGTCAGAATGGGGGTAGAAACTAAATTGGATGCTCACAGGGAGGAAATGGAGCAGATGAGGGTGGCATCTGGGCAGGAGATGCAAGTGATGGGAGAAGAGATCAGAAGAGGCGAGAGTGAATCGGTCGTAGCGCGTGTGCGAGGGAGCACATGGAAGCGCGTAGTGAGGAGTGTTACGGAGGGTGTAAAGGGAGAATGCACGCCTGTGGTGAGTGTTACAGAGGGTGTAACGGGAGAGTGTGTGCGAGAAAGATGTGTGACGGACAGGTGCATGGGGAAAGAGTGCGCTGTCAAAAGTAAGGAAGAGTGTACACCTGTGGTGAGTGTTACAGAGGGTGTAACGGGAGAGTGTGCGCGAGAAAGGTGTGTAACGGACGGGTGCATGAGGAAAGAGTGCGCTGTCAAGAGTGGAGGTGAGAGTAGTAAGAGTGACACGGAGCGTGAGTTGGTTGTGACAGGTGAGAAAGGAAGCACACCTGGAATGGTAGAGCGTGTGTGGGAATGCACGCTGGAATTGGTAGTGAGGCACGTGGTTGGGTGTGCGAGTGAAAGCACACCTGTGATTGTCACAGAGGAGGTGACCGAGGAGGGGGCGCGAAGAGGTGTGTTGGTGAGGTGTGCGACCAACGAATGTGTGCCAAAGTGTTCGGTGGTCAGGTGTGTGACCAAGGCTGGGAGTGGAATGAGTGTACCGAGGTGTGTAAGAGAAGGTACGACGAGGAGCATGGGAACGGCTGGATGTGTGAGCAAGGAACGGGCTGCGGGGTGTAAGCATGCAGGTGAAGCATCGACGGTAACCGGGTTAGAGGTTAGAACGACTTATAGCCGACTCGGGCCCTCGGTGCGCGTCGGGCAGCTTCGCGTGCCGCGAGGACCAGCGGGGATCCGAACCACGGCGGGTTCGAAAGGACCGCCGTACGCGATCCACGCTGGGCCTCGCTTTGAACGGCCGCGTCCGTGCTCCACTAGGCGGAGCTGGCAGCCCGATAGGAAGGGTCGTCATGGCGACCACTTTTTGTTGAGGCATTCCGGCAGGTCGAGATCGGGCCATGGGATGGCTCCGTGCCGAGAGGGTGCGTGGGACCTCGGCCCGGGTAAACCTCCTTCCCTGCACCGAATGCGGGACGTATCCAGCCGCTGGCACCAAACAACCCGCGTTCATGGCTTGGCTGTACGAAGCCGAGCTTTAGGAGTGAATTGGCGCACCGAGAGGCATTAGTAAGTAGACTGTAATGACGAGGATAGTGTTTTGGCCCCGAAATGAGAAAAACAAAATTTGATGATTGGCAAAGGATTGGCAGTAATGATTGGCAGATGATGGGTAGTGATTGGCAAATTTTTGATTTGTTGAAATTGGATGTGCAAAATTGGTAGTGGGAGATGCCCGATGTGGTGGGATGGCAACTCTGTCATCCCTCACAAAGTGGGGCAAATGCGCTATAGCTTATGGGGTGTATGGCAGTGAAAACTAGCCCGGGTGGGTTAGGATATGGTGTGTAGGGATCTAGCGAAGATGACATTAGGTAACGTTAAGATTAGTTAGTGACTGATACCTGTAGTGGGGACGCAGGTAGTTTAGTGTGGATGATAATGACGAGGGAGCGCAATAGTTTAAAGGGACGACTGGGAAGCGCAAGTTTCAGAGGGGAGTAGTTAGATGAGATGATGCTGTGTGAGAACTGGACAGGTGTGCGGAGCAGTGTGGAGCAGTGTATGAGTAGTGAGTGTTGTGGATCAGCGCGAATGCGCTTGGGGAGAGAAGGGTGCAGGCGGCACCAAGTATGAGTGCACAGGTGTGCAAGTACAGGTAGGTGTGTGGAATACATGGAGTATTGGAATGAGTGGTGTGGAGAGAGTTGGAGTAAGTGGTACGGAGTGGTGTGCATGGTGCGAAGGTGTGGATGGGGGAAGAGTGGACCCCTTTCACGAGTACCCGGGGCGGGTAGTGTAAGTGTTAGGTAGAGGGTATAGGTAAATTGTGGTTGGATATTGGCATTTGTGGTGCGGTTGCAGAATGGTATTGTGGATGGGTGCATTAGTGTTGTGGAAATGGCTGGGCGTGTAGCCTGTTAGTGTGTGTAGTTGGTTTGGGCACTCCACCACTGTGAGGATGTCGGCCAGGTGAGGCCGCAGGTGGGCTCTGGGAGCCGTTAGTGTCAGTGGGTGCCTGAGGATCCCGGGTGTGGATCGGGCAGCCCGTGCCAGAGAGGGCACTGAGGGGGTGAGAGTGCGAGAGGGCCTTCCCCAGTTAGCTAGGTTAGGGTGAGGAGCAGGTAAGCTCGGGTGGCAACTACAGTGGTGGAGGTGTGCAGGTGGGTAGACCTGCTGGGAGAGCTACACGTCACAGCCCAGAAATTGTGCAAGGGCACCGGGAGATGAATCGGGGGAGTGGGACCCCAAATTGAGAGGCACCACAGTTTGGTCAATGGGAATTGGTTTTTAGAACCCATAGTGTAAGTGGGCCAATGGTTTGGCAGGAGAAAGACCCCGGGTAATGTAAAGTTGTTAAAGTCATTTTGGAAATAGTTAGGATTGATGAACCTGTCGCACCATACGCAGCCACTTACCTGAGGTGATGCTGATGACTCCACACCTGTGTTTTCTTTGGTTTGTGTTGCAGGAAAGGAGAATTGCTGTTTGGATTTGTGAGACGCATCACGACGTGGATGAGACAATGGGGTGATTCCATCTCTCCCTCCTTAGGAGGGACTGATGATGAATTGGTGATGGCAAATTTTGATGAGAGTTGGAAATGGCAAATTTGATTGGTTAGGAGGGAGAGAAGACGAATTTGGTTTATGGGAGGAACGGGGAAGACAGTAGGGACGTTTGTTGATGTGTAAAGTAGATGTTTATGGGTAGTGTTGTGTTTTGTGGATACAGTAAGGGGTAAGGGAGGGGCAATGTAGGTTACCTGGTGGGGGGGGGGGGGGTGTACGGTAGGAACGTACCTGTATCACCTGGTTCCCATGTGCCCCCAGTGTGCATTACCTTGTATTGCGTGCACTTTTGCGCCCTTACCACCTTACTCACTTGTCTTCTTTTTGTCTCCCACCTCCGAGGATCTGGCTTTGGGGCAGAGAGAGAGGAGAGAGAGGTGCTGGCTCTGCAGTTGTGGGCCTGTACTTTCACTGCTTGCTGCCTGGATCGATACACCATATGGACCGCAATTTTTGTGGCCGCCCACCATGGACCGCAGTCTTTTGCGGGCAAGCACCACCCGTTGATGGACCTCTGGGTCAACGTGGCACCTATGCCATACAGGTGAACCACTTATAGTTGGCCCCCTGACGGCCACAATTCAGAAATGGACGCGGTTGGCGCCTTTCTTTATTTTTTAAGGAAGCCAGAAGGCCAAGTACACCACATGAAGGCAAGACCAGCGGCAGAACATCGGCCGGCTGCGACACCACCGGTGATTATTGAACACTTTATTGGTGCACCGGATGGTGCTGACTGTGTGTATGGGGTGGTGCTTTTGGTGCTTGGATGGGGTGCTCTGCACATTATTAAAGGCCGTAGGGCCACAGGGCACTCGTGGGTTGGTGTATCGATGCTGGCATGCGTGCTCTCTCTATGCATAACATCTGCATGTGTTCCTCCAAAAACAGGTCCTGGATCGTAGTGTAAATATCAGTGTAGTCTTGTATAAATGATGCTCCCTACCGGCTGTATGTTTAGTTTGAGGATTCTTTCCGCGATTCGGTTATCCTGTGGGTGTGTTTCTGTGAGGAGAAGGGTGCAACGTCGCAGGGGGACATATTTACTCATTTGTGAACATCTGTAAAACTGTCGCACTCAGGGTTGAGTTAATAGTAGAGGGAACTACATCTGAATGCCACACTAACGTAGGTAAAAATTTATCGGGTCGGGACGCCCCGAGGTAGAGAAGGGTGCAATGTTGCGGATATGGGATTTGGCCTCCATCCATATCCGCTTGTAAATATTCCCCTATTTCCCCAATACTTCCCAACTATCCCCAATCCCCCATTCCCTAGTCCCATTTTCTGTAAACAACACTCTGTAGCCCCGACCTTCCCCTATTTCCCCCCTTAAATGTCGCATCCAGGTCCACCGCATCTCACGTAGACAACTATAGGACATCTTGCTAGTTATTCTTAGTCTATGTCAGTTAAGGACTCGTTTCCATTAATTCTGACTCTTCGTTGCACCAGAATGTGATTGTATGGCACCGTTAGAAAGTTTAGGACCTCCCAATACCTCCCCGCAGCTCTTCCTCATGGTACAACAACAACAACAACAACAACAACAGCGGCGGCGGCGCGGGGAGTGTGCGTCCTCACTCCGGCTTGGTTAGCCGCCATTGAACATGTGCTCCGACGGGGTTACCACGCAGGGGCTCGCTGTCAGCTCCTCGTCAAGGGCGGAGCCCGGTAACCCCCCGCACCCAATAGAAGCGGCGGACCGATTCCATCTGGGGCGGGGCCAACGAGCCGAGGGCGTGTCACTCCCCGCTGAGCATGCGCAGGAAGAGGGAGGTGACGTCAGATGCGCCCTCAGCTTGGAGAGAGAAGACGCCACCTCCGAGCGCTGAAATACCTCCCCGCATCTCTGGACCGGACCGTGTTGATTCTGCCCCTGAGCCAAGGTGCACCTTGTGCTATCGACTGCCTGTCCTTCCTTGCCATCAATCCCCGTGTAAGTCAGTCTTGTCCCGTTTGTCTGTGGTCTGTCGGGGATAGATAAGACTGTGTTTAAGTGCCCATCTTTTCTGTGCTTTACCTCTTACCGTGTAATCTACCCCTTTTCTGCATCACCAATTATATCCTCCTCCGGAGGTCTTGAGAACTGTACCCCTTGTGTCGTTTCATTTAACCCAGCCGTTGTGTCCTTTCCATCATTGATTTAGCATAGCGCGATTTGGCCAACGTTCGAGTGGAATCGGGCGGGATCGGGTTCTAATCGGGGAGTAACTGTTCGGACGCGGTAATACCAAACCGCTCGGTAAACTAACATCTAAAACCGCGTCTGTAACAATATATATATATATTGTTACAGATCGCGGTTTGATGTTATAGACCGAGCGGTTGGTGACCGCGACCTAACAAACTTACCCGATTCCACCCGAACTTTGGCCGTATCGCACCGTAGCTGCCCAATGAGGGGAAAAGACAAAAACGACAAATGCAAAGAGGAAAACGAAGGCAAAGAAAGGTTTGGAAATACTACTGAATTTATTGACTATTTACACACAAGCAAAAAGAAAGCAGTCACGTTTATTTACAGGCACATGAGACGCAGGTGACACAGTGAAAATGATTAGCTTACCTACAGACTTAATTTATTCCCAGGACAGAACAAACAAAAGACACTGACTCACGCGGGGAATTGCAGGAATGGCAGGAGGTGGATGGCTGGAGGTGAACGCTTGGTGGAGCCAACGCGGAGCTTGGCGGAGCTTTGGTGGAGCTTGGTGGAGCCAACGCGGAGCTTGGTGGAGCTGAACGCTTGGTGGAGCCAACGCGGAGCTTGGTGGAGCTGAACGCTTGGTGGAGCCAACGCGGAGCTTGGTGGAGCTGAACGCTTGGTGGAGCCAACGCGGAGCTTGGGGGATTGGTGTGACGGGTTCTCTCTCCTTCCTTAGTCCCACCCAGTCCAACAACTTCCTCTCTTGCTTAGTCCCACCCAGTTCAACAACTTCCTCTCTTGCTTCAGGACTCTTTCTCTCTCTTTCTTGGTCCCTCACTCTTTACCACCGACTCCTCACCAACGCAACCACTGACCCTTCTCAGGCAACCGACTCAGACCAACTCAGACCAACTCCTTGTGCATCCCTGACCAACTCCTGGCCTTTCTGTCTTCTGCTCTCCTCTGTAAAAACGCATCTCCTCTTGGACACGCCCTGCCTTGGGTTATATAGGCCCCCGCCCCTCAACCTTTTCGAACCTCCCTGATCGCTCTTCCTCCGCCCTCTCTAGCCAAACCCCTGGCTCATGGTTGGTCGAGTGGGGCTGGCTCACTCCTCCCCTCTATGACGAGGTGGAGACACGCCTTTCTTCCCCGACTCGAGCCTCGTGGTCAATGGCGGTTATTGGAGGGGAGGTAATATGGGCAATCGAGGCTCAGCAGTGACGAGAGGGGATGTAATATGGAAATGGAGGTTTCGGGGATGGGAAGGAAAGGGAGATTTTGGGGATGGGAAGGAAGGGGGATCTATTCTCTTTCACTGGTGCAATGGAGTATTTCAATTAATGGAAGACACAGCCTTACACTAATACACATAATAAGGATATAACTGTCAAAAAAAGATATATCGTGTCCTGCATGTATGTTTTATGGACTAACTACGGGAACGCCCTTTTGACCTTTATACAACCACAAACGGAGGGAGGGGTGATATTTTACAACAACCTTTTACAACAACATTTTACCACAACAATAAAATAAAAAAACATTCTCATATCCACAACAATATATATATATATATATATATATATATATATATATATATATATATGTGTGTGTGTGTGTGTGTGTGTGTGTGTGTGTGTGTGTGTAGGTGTGTAAGGTGATATATAAAGCAGTAAAGTATGTTTGTTTGTTTGTCCTCTTATAACTCGAGAACTACTCATCGCAGAGAAAAACCAAAGGCATATTCGGAATCAGTACGTCTCAGAGCAACTACAGCACACCTTTAATTTTTTTTTAAACTTCGGGTTTTAAAATTAGCGTATTAGCGCAGAAGCGCTAGCAGAAGAGGGAGGGAATCGAAGGGAGGGAGCGCAGCGCTCCCTCTAGCGCTTCGCAGCGCCAGCGCTTCTGTTAGCGTAATGGTGCACAGGCGGTTCTCACTCTTGCGCATACGCAAATGCGCTGTTCCGATGCTTCATGTTCCTGCAAAGACTTTGGCGCATGCGCAAATGACGACACATGGGCCACTGTATGTTCGTTTAATACGTACGCGCTTTGATGGGCGGGGCGTATGGCGTTCATGAAATGGTCGAATGCGGAAGTGCTTGAAGCCGTTGCGAGCGACTCGCACGATCTCGTCATGGTCCACAAGATTATCACAGAGACGTGCAGCTTCCAGCATTACGAGATATGATCGAGACCTAACTTTTGAGACCAGTCCCAGCCTTCTAGGCCCCGTGGTTGGTTCAGACGACCCCGACAAAAGACGTGTTAGATTTTATCGCGAGCCGATTCGAGCGCCGACGTGCCGGCGAACAAAACCAGTCATATCTTTTTAACGCGTGGTTCGATTTTTACAAAATAAACCTTTTCTTGAAGGGCTGAACCGTGCGCTCACAACGATACCGAGTTCGACCCTGGGAGAGCCGTTTTGCGCCGGCAAAGGCGCCTTGTTTTCCGTGATGACCATGTCGTGCTGCATAGATTACCATAAATTATAATATATTACCGGCGGCGCGTTCCGTGACGTCACGGCTCACTTAATTGCAATTATCTCTGGGATTCCTTGGCCGAATCGTACCAACTTCTATATATATAAAGCAGTAAAGTATGTTTGTTTGTCCTCTTATAACTCGAGAACTACCCATCGCAGAGAAAAACCAAAGGCATATTCGGAATCAGTACGTCTCAGAGCAACTACAGCACACCTTAAATTTTAAAAAACTTCGCGTTTTAAAATTATGACGTCATCAGCGTATTTCGTAACGTTAATTTTTCAACTTTGACGACAATGACTTCCGACTTCCGGGTTCGGAATGCGGGACCAATGCCATTTGGCAGGGAATAAAAAATAAATGCGACATTCAATTGACGACAATGACTTCCGACTTGACTCCCCCTCCCCCTTCCCCCTCCCCTACCCCTTTACCCTCCCCTACCCCTTCCCCCCTACCCCTACCCCCTCCCCCCTCCCCTCCCTCCCCTCCTCCCTCTCTTCTCCCCTCTTCTCCCCTCCCCCCCTCTTCTCCCCTCCCCACCTTCTCCTCCCCTCCCCTCCCTTCCCCCGCCCGGCAATGCCGGGTTTCTTCTGCTGGTATATGTATATGTGTGTGTGTGTGTATATATATATATATGTATATATATATATATATATATATATATATATGTGTGTGTCAGCCATGGGGTTTAAGCCCTATGATATGCTCCAGGTGGATCAGAACAATTGCAAAATATATATGATTGTGGCTTTACTGTGAGTGCTTTTCATGCGGCTGGATTTGGCAGCTAAAGGGCTTGTTGTTCACGGCTTGGGGAATCGGGCTTGGACATTACTTTAAACTTGTGCCAGATTGAGAAAGCCGACGTGCAGGGAAATCTGTTTGCAAGTTGTTTCCTTTACAAAGTGGATGATTCACCATGTAATCTCTGTTGCCTACAAGTTAAAGGGTATTGTTACTCTGGATCTCATAATATATCCTTTGATTCTATGTGCTCGGTCATTTGACCTACTGATTAATGCTTTGGTGCCATGTAAACATCGTTGCTCTTGAATAGGAAGGAACCCATAATATATCCTTTGATTTCATATACTCAATTATTTAACTCGCAGATTAATGCTTTAGTGCCAAGTAAACAACTATATTCCATGTGAGGATGCTCTCTGTAGCCTTGCCCAAGTTTGGTTTGTTTCTATGAAAGGCTGAGAAGGTCATAAACTGCTTATTCTCACATCTTTGAAGTCTGGGTTTGGCCCTCTGCAGGAAGGGACTAGGGTGGGGGTCTCTAGGGCCCATTATATTCCTTTGTCTCCAGCGGAGATTTTGTTTTGATTCCTTTACTATATAAGAAGTACTCATTTGCTTGATTCTTTGGTGAGTGTCTTGGAGGTGACCTGCCACGTGTCAGGCAGTTCATTTCTGAGCCTTGCTCCGCATGATGTGTTTGTAATCGAATTCATTAAACATTGCTGCTCTGATCCTTGTTCTTCTTTCCTTCCCTTGAGGTGAACCTCCACATAATTGGTGTCAGGAGTGGGATTCTTCCAGCGTGCAGGTTCGAGGTGGCTTCTCACTTCCCAGGTCGGGAGGGCAGGCCAGGCCGGCCGGCAACCATTGGGCTGAGGTAAGAAATTCCTTTTGCACACCTGAAATTGACAGGCCTCCTCCCTTCCTCTGGATGTGTGGACCTCTGTCGACTGTACTACCTGGCTTGTCTTCCGAACCACATTTAGTTTAACCAGAGCGGCAGTGGATTAACGAATTGATTATACAGGGCGCCCGAGATAAGGAGGGATACCCCTCAGGTAAGACCCCGGCGAAGATGATAGATAATAGGTGTTAAGAATACTCCGGCGCGAGTACTGTGTTAAGTGTTAAGATAATCGGGGGGCGACCCGATATTAGAACTACCAGGAGGGATTTAGCCCAAGGACGGTAGGAAGATGGGTAATAAGGTAGGGAAGGAGGGAGAACCTTTGAAAAACACTCCAGCATTTTATATGAAAAGAGAACATGGGTATGCTGCTTTGCAACCGGGCAAAGCATGGGCTGCGTTAACCAAGGGTCTGAGTACACCTTGGCCAGAGGAAGGGTCATTTGCACTAGACAAGTTGGAAGTGCTATATGGGGCTTTAGATGCCCTGGAGAAGAAGAAGAAGAAGAGTCTCCCACCAGATTCTTGGAGAGTCTATGGGTGGTGGAAGGTGGAGGCCTTGAAGAGACAGGCAGCCTCCAGACAAGCGAGTTTGTGAGGGGAGTTGGGAAAATACCAGGATGAGCGAAAACAGGGACGGAAAAAGCAGGATAAACAGATGAAGGCGCTTGCGGCGCAGACAAGCCAGAGGCTAATGGTAGCCCGGAGTAACTCCGGTGAGGAGGAACAGGATGAGGAAGATGAAATCCCTGTCTCCTATCCCCCCCCATGGTCCAGTCCCAGGATCTAAGGCACATACCCGACACCAGGGCGCTGTAGGGGAAACGAATGGGAGACCCTCCCGAACCCAGAAGACCCCACAACCCTCAGCCCCTCAGGTCGAGGACGATGGAGATAGTGGCACTGACACCCCGGGGTTCTCACCTCCGACAGGTCCAGTTTGGAAACTATACCCTTCACTAGTGGAATGCCAGGCACCGGGCGAACGTGCGATAGAGCCGAAGGGGGTGTTCCCCATGCGATGCGCGGGGATAGATCAAGCCGGTGCCATAGTAAGGGTATGGGTGCCTTGGAAGGAATCTGATTTAACGGCCATGCGAAAGAGGGTTCAGGATATGTTAATCGACCAACCCATGGATATAGTAACATTGCTTCGCAATTGGATTACACAGGATGCCCCGGATTGGAGAGACATTTGTCATTTGGGAGCATCCGTATTACTGAGGGTATGGGAAAGGGCCAAAACTCTTTCATTATGGCCAGTAGACGACCCCATAGCTCGGGTGCCACCCCTAGGAGGACCTGAGTGGGCCAACTTGAAAAATCTTCTCCTGACTAGCATTGGCCAGGCGCTAGCGCCACCTGGAGGACCAGATTGGGGAAAAATTGGGAACATAAAGCAAAAGTCAGGAGAATCCATCGGCGATTATCGAGAGAGAATAGAAAAAGCAATAGCTCGATGGGGCGGATTAGGGTTAATCCAAATCGGGGATCTACCCGCTCCTCTGGTGAACAATTTACTAGGACAAGATTTGCTGTGTCGATTAGGATGTAATATTGCGTGCACCGAAGAAGGCGTATACGTCGACGTAGGAGAATCGAACCGCGATTTGTTAATGATGGCATTACAGCGAGCCGGCACCACCGTGTATTGGTGGCGGCTGGAGGAGGGGGCTTTAGCAACATGGACCCATGTGATCGACACGGTTGGCGCAAAGACACAAGAAATTCGTGATTGGCTAGAGGTACACCACATAGCCACAAAACTAAAATACAACCCGCCGCACTGCACCGCATGTTACGACACGACTGGGAGCGATGATTACTATTTAGACATGGTTACGGAGGCGATAGGGGAAATCTCTGATCTCCAATTATCGCACATATGGATTGGCCGAGAGGGAATTGGAATTGCGGTAACCTTGTCGCCGCACCAGAGAACGAAGGCTAAGTATCCCGAGGGAATGGTAGCGCATGTTACCCTTAGCACCGCCAGAGGATGGCCACCTGAGAGCATTGGATGGATGATGGGCAGACTGCGGAAAACGCCAGTAAGGTGTCGATACGATGTTGAACACCGAACGGTCCATGTGTTGGACAACGATGAAGGGTTCATGATCGATTTGGCGCCACAGGAAAGACGAGTTAAATTTGAGATGGTGGAACTACCACCCAAAGCGGCCCACATGGTTAGAGCGGTCCCCACGACCCCAGGGGACTCCGATGGGTTGCTCGACACCGTCACCCCGTCACTATGGGCGCAACACGAGAACGAAGTGGGGCGCATTAGGGACGCACCCCCGCTGGTGATTCCAATTAAGGAAGGATTACGGATGGTTAGGTAGAACCACGGGAGGTAGAATCACGGGAGGTAGAAAAGAAATGAAAACCACCCAAAGTTTGTATTGGCACCGTGATGTCGGGCTTGCTAACTCAATAAAAAGTTTTCAGACGCTGGGGGAAAAGGAGGTCCCCAAGGTGAGTAGGAATAATGGCGCGAATGTGTTTGGCGCGAAAGGGTTTTTGGCGCGCTTGGGACATGGACGAAACCCGGGCGGTCGTGGAAGATCCATTGTGCGGCATACGAGGGCGACTGGCACGCGTGTGAGAGAAAAGTGTGCACCGGAGCACGGGTGTGAGAGAGAAAAGTGTGTGCCAGAGTGTGCGGTAACGGGAGAGTGTGTTACAGAGTGTGTGAAGGAGTGCACACCCAAGACTGGGGAAAAAGAGTGTGCGATGATTGGGTGTGTAACAGGAGAGTGCACACCCATGGGTGTTACAGACTGTGTGTGGGAAGAGTGTGTAACGGATTGTGTGAAAGGTGTGAGTGTGGTAGGTGTGCAGGTGCGAGTACAGTGTGCGAGAGAGAATGCACACCAGAGGATGTGGAAGGAGAGTGTTTAACAGAATGTATGGGAGGCGCAGGGATGCCTGGGTGTGCGAGTGCAGAGTGCGTCGTGAGTGGTGAGAACGCGGCTCAAGCATCGACACCGACCGGGGTAGCGTTTAGCGCGACGGATAGCCGACGTGAGCCCTCGGTGAGTTGTGTGCAGCATGGACAGGCCGGGATCGGTGGCGCGGCGGTTTCACAAGGACTGCTGTGCACGACCCGTGCCGGCCCCCGCCCTGTATGGTTGGTGCCGTGCCGTGGCGGAAAAGGCAATCGGCGAGGTTCAAAGGGAGGAAGGAGATTTCGGAGCCGCGCACTTTGGCGGGTGCGGTGCTCCGACCGTGGTCGGTTGGGCCATCGTGCGTGGGACCGCGAGGCCCTGCGCCGAGATGGGCCCCTGCACCTCGGCCCATCCATGCCTCCTCCCCTGGATCGAAAATGCCGGACGGACACCCCATACAGGCGACCAACCAACCGCATGGATCGCTCGGCCTTTCGAAGCCGAGCCGTGATGACGACGTATTTCCACACGGAGAGGCTCAAGTGTCGTGGATTGATGAGGATAGTGTACCCTACATGGGGGAATGGTAGTTTAACCATTCCTCACATGGTCAGGGCTCATGAGCATTAGATTAGGGGGATGGCAGTGACAGGCACATGGGGGTGCCAGCGATGGTTACTTCCATGGGGCACCGAAGCTAGCCGAGGGAGGGCTAGGATAATGTTTGGGATTTAGCAGACTGTAGAAGACATGATAATTAAGTAGTGACACTGTACCTATAGTGGGGACGTAGGTAGCTTAGCTGGATGATAATGATGAAGGGAGTGCATAGTTTAAAAGGGATGACGGGGAAGCACGAGTTTTAGAGGAAAAGCAGTTAGATAGATGATGCTGTGTGTTTGAATTGAATTTTGTGAGAATAAACCGAACTGTGTGTTTGAGTAAAAGGAATTGTGTTTGAGGTATGCAAGGAAAGAGGTGTGTGAGCACAAAAGGTGTGCAAGACAAAAGATGTGCGAGAAAAGTGGTGTGCGAAATAAATGGTGTGTGAAAGTAAAGGTGTGGAATGCATGGTGTGAAGGAGTGAATGGGGGAGATGGAACCCATTCATGGACGCCTGGGGTGGGTATTGTAAAGCCAGGTAGAGGGCATAGGTAAATTGTATAGATATTGACACCTATGGTGCAGGTAGTGGCAAGGTAGTGCCTTGGAGGGTGCGTGAGACTGTGGAATGGCTGGGCGTGTGGTTTAATTGGTGCATATGGTTATTGGGGCACTCCACCACTGGTAGTTTGTCGGCCAGGTGAGGCCGCAGGTAGGCTGTGGGAGCCAGTTAGGGTAGTTGTGAGTAGTTGTGAGTGGGGCCCGAGGATCCAAAGGAAGGACCCCGGTTGCCCAATGCCAAGGTGGGCATCAGGGGGTAAAGTGCCAGGAGGGGCCTTCCCCAGTTTAGGTTGTCGCAGGAGCAGGTAAGCTCGGGTGGCGACTTCAGTGGCGGAGGTGCACAGGTAGGTAGACCTGCTAGTGGAGCCACACGACCCAGCCCCGAAATTGTGCAAGGGCAGAGAGTGAAAATTTGTGGGAGTGAGACCCAAATTTCGACGGCACCACAGATTGGACAATGGGAATTCGGGTTTTTAGAACCACATAGTTTAAAGAGGCCGATTGGCAGGGTACGACCCCGGGTAGTTTAAGAGTAAATGTTAGTAGTGTAGTTAGGAGATGAGAAATCCCTTCGCGCCATCCACAGCCAATCACTGAGGAGGACAAAGCTCCACACCAGGGCCAAGTAAACTGTTTGAGTGTAAGACGCATCATGACGTAATGAGACATTGTGTTTGTTCCATTCCTTCCTTCCTGGGAGGGATTGGAAGACGAATTTGGAATTAGAGGGGGATATGGGAGACAAGACGTAGACGGATTTGTAAATACAAGGAAGGGCTAGGGTAGTGTAAGCCGACGTTGGGGGGTACGGACGGCTAGGGACGAGCTTGCTCTGCTCGCTCTTCCGCACCCCTCATGCTGCATTACCTTGTGTTGCTGTGTACCTTTGCGCCCTTTCCGCTTTGCTTGTCGTGCTTTGTCTCTCCCCCCCCCCCCCCCCAGGACCATTTTGGAGGTGGAGCCATGCAGCACTATCGACCTGTGCAGCACCCCTGCTGCACTTTGCTACACCTGTGCAGCTAAACTGCACAGCACTTTGCTGCCATATCCTTTTGTTATAACTTTTCTGTGCCTGTGCAGCACTTTGCTGCCACAAACACTTTGCTGCACCACACACACTATGGAGCACAAGTCTTGTGGCCTTACACCTCTGCTGTGCAGCACCTTGCATCTTCGGACCACTTGTTTTGAGTGGCATGAATGTCACGCAGTCGGACCACATAGGGTTGGCCCTGCCTGGCAGAGAAATAAAATAAACACATTTGTTGTGTATTGTTATTATGGTGTGCTAGGGATGAGAAGATTTGTAAGTTTAGTTAGCCCTGAAGATCAGGAATGGCCTGTATGCCGGTCCGGGGGCTAGCCGGTTTGATATATGCACACAGAAGAAGCAAGAAGCAAGAAGCAAGCAGCAAGTGTAATGGATTTTGAGTGTATTTGTGTTTGTTTTTTTTGCTGTGCTTTCTCTCCCCTCCAATCTTCTCTTCAAAAAGGACAGGTCCTGGGTCATAGAATTGCAAATAAATTAAGTTTTTTTTGTGCTTGTATATAAAATGCTGCCCACCGGCTATATGTTTAGTTTGACAAATTCCGGATTCGGTTAATTGTGGGTGTGATTCTGTTAGAGTAGCTACTCAACGCAATAGGAGGGACATATTTAGTGTTTTAAAAGTCGCTCCCACGGGTTAGAGTAAATGTTAGAGGGAACCACACCTATATGTCACATGTAAAAGTAAAAGTAATTTTCCAGATCATTCTCAAAACCGGTCGTTCCATTTTTGTTAGGTTCGACTCGGGGACGAGTCTGACGAGGAAGAGGGGGTAGTGTTGCGGTTTTGAGTTTTGTACAATAAAGGTTAAATTTCCCCCTCATAGTTTAGTCACACAACAACATGTAGCCTTGCGATAGTGCAGTTATTTCTTAGTATGTGTGAGCATAGTCCTTTTACTGTGTTAGTTTTGCGTTGAGTAGAATAATGAGAGTTAGGTCCTTTTCAATGCTTTCATTGCCTGATGCCGCCTCCATTGCCTTATGCCGCCTTACGCCACCTTATGATGCCTTTGGCTTTTTGGCGCGAATTAACACGAGGCAGGCCTGGGAAATCGAGCATGGACCAAATGAGGGCGGCGGAGAGGCTGACGGTAAGCGCGAGCAGCCAATCAGGGCTCAAAGGGAGTGGCTGCGGCATGCGTCACAGGGTGTGGTTGGAACATTCGAGAAGGCTAAGGGTGTGGCAATAAAACCCATTGCACAAAGCCCCCACAGGAGTTCTGCGAGAGGGGAGCTGCACTGAGTTCTGTGAGAGTCAGTGATGAGCTCGGGGTTTTGTTGAGAGTTGAGAGTTATGGACTCAGGGTTCGCAGTTCTGCGAAGGGAGGCGCTTGACTAAGTTCTGCGAGAGTTGAGTGTTGTACAAGAGAGAAGACGCGCATGAACTAAGTATAAGTGCTCTTACCAAATTGGACGCTCGGTTGAGCTTGAAGCCGAGCCTCTATTGGGTTACGCGAGTGATAGCGCGCTGGTAACTCAACGTGCTGTGGAAAACTGCCTGCCTGCTGCCCTTTGTTCGAGAGAAGCGCTACAAGGGTCCCTTCCACCACCTGCTTGCCTTCATCGTGGGACGTGCTGTGACGGTGGAGAGCCACGCCGGGCGAAGCCATTCCTGGACGACCAAGGTAGCGCGTGAACACAATCCTACCTGCATTTCCCCTTTGTG
Source organism: Myxine glutinosa (assembly GCF_964187855.1). Taxonomy (NCBI): domain Eukaryota; kingdom Metazoa; phylum Chordata; class Myxini; order Myxiniformes; family Myxinidae; genus Myxine; species Myxine glutinosa. The sequence continues at coordinate 117,798,593 of NC_136262.1, forward strand.
AGTGTGATCGGGCCCGTGTCTGGGATTAATATAAGACCGCTTAAGTTCTGCTCTGTGTCTGCTTTCTACCAACTTGTACATATAAGTGTAAATAATAATTAAATAGTGTTCTTCCTTTATTCGACCGTCTCATGTTTTCCATCATTGACTAAGCGTGGTACGAATAAAACCGCTCTAATTGGGTTCCAATATTAACGGTAACTGCATGGACCACGTGGTATGCAATTCGCTCGGTGTACCCAAATTACACGTGGCTCGTGCGAGGCTTGATTCCCCGCTTCCGCGGCGGCGCAGGTATTTAGGTACGTGCGAGACTTGTCCCGAAACTCTACCTTGCGTTTGCCCGGGAGGAGCGTTTCAAGTCTCGGTTACGCCGGCCCAGAAAGAACAAGGGGCTTAATCTCCCCTTGGTAAGGGTAGGAAGGGCGGTGAAAACCGTAACAATATATATATAGGATGTGTCAAAAGATTAACCGCTTAAAATGACCTTTGTACTTTTAGTCATTTCTTTAATTTTTTTGGTTTTGTAGGAGTGATCAATGATCTTTGGACAAGTCATTCAAGCATAACCAAAGCATTCTACAGGAAAATGACGTTTTCTACGGAGCAAAGAGTAAACATCGTCAAGTGGTATTTTGTGACCAAATCAATTGTTTCCGTCCAGACGAGGTTCTATCCTGAATACGGAGTGCATCCCAGAAACAACCCAAGGAAGCCAGCCATTTGGAAACTTGTGAGAAAGTTCGAAAGTGAAGGGACGATTCTCAACATTAACAAGGGAAGGTCCGGTCACCCAAGAAGTGTTTGGTGTGAAGGAAACATGGAACGAGTTTGTGAGTCAGTGATGCAAAGTCCTCCGAAGAAATCGCATCGACAAAGATCGGCTGAACTGGGTCTCACTCCCAGCAGTATCAGAAGAATAATGAAACAAGATTTAAGCTTCTTTCCTTTCCACATCACAACAGCCAATAAATTGACCGATGGGGATAAAGCAGCACGAGTCGCTATGTGTGAGATGCTGCAGCAAAAGATGGAGGCAACCCCAAACTGGATTCGTGACGAGTAGTTTAGTGACCAATGGAGCCCAACACTTTCACGTCAACGGTGCTGTTAATTCACACAACAACATTTTCTGGGGAAGTCAACGTCCAGATGAGGTTGAAGAGAAGTCGCTTAAGCGTCAGAAAGTCACTGCCCCGACATCAATCCGCTACATTTTTTTTCCTCTGGGGAGCTCGTAAGGATAACGTCTTCAAGGTGCACCCCAGACCTGAACCTCATCTGAAGGCAGCAGTTGAGGCTTATGTGCAGACAGTAACCATCCGGATCATTTGTCCGAGGGACACACCAAAATCGAATTGATTTGTCCTTGTCACCTGCCCAACTCATCCACCAAGTTTCGTCCGAATGCGTCCACAACCTTTTGGGACATCGTGCTACATATCGTTTTTTGGCCACATCTCTCAATGGTGAACAATCTCCAGCACACAGATCTAGTATCCAGAAAATTGAAGTATCCAGATCCAAAATCTAATCAATTCTTCCTCGTCACACATCCAACCTGTCCACCAAGTTTTGTCTGAATGTGCCCATTACTTTTTGAGATATCCTGGGGTGAAACAGACTGGGGTGAAAACATAAGCTCTGTCTAAGTTAACTATCGTCATTCCAATGGAGCCAAATGGTCCAAATCCATGGACTGAACAGGCCCAAAAATAGGAATTACTATTAGATGAAGGGGTGAGGAGATGCCATCGTGAGAGAGTAAAGGTGGCTTGACGACACCATATTCAGGTGTAGAATGTTGAGAAGGTAAAAGTGGCCTGACGCCATCACATTCAAGTGTAGAATGCTGAGAGGGTAAAGGTGGCATGACGACATCATATTCAGGTGTTGAATGCTGAGAGAGTAAAGGTGGCCTGACGACACCATATTCAGGTGTCGAATGTTGAGAGGGTAAAAGTGGCCTGACGACATCATATTCAGGTGTCGAATGTTGAGAGGGTAAAAGTGGCCTGACGACATCACATTCAGGTGCAGAATGTTGAGAGGTTAAAGGTGGCCTGACGACATCATATTCAGGTATAGAATGTTGAGAGGGTAAAAGTGGCCTGACGAAAAAGTGCCCCGTTTTATATACTTTGTTTGCTTGTTTCTTTGATAAATGTTAGCTCTTTCACGAGCCTCGACTCTGTATCCCAAAAAAAAAAAAGGTGTCGAATGTTGAGAGGGTAAAAGTGGCCTGACGACATCATATTCAGGTGTCAAATGTTGAGAGGGTAAAAGTGGCCTGACGACATCATATTCAGGTGTCGAATGTTGAGAGGGTAAAAGTGGCCTGACGACATCATATTCTGGTATAGAATGTTGAGAGGGTAAAAGTGGCATGACGACATCATATTCAGGTATAGAATGTTGAGAGGGTAAAGGTGGCCTGACGACATCATATTCAGGTGTCGAATGTTGAGAAGGTAAAAGTGGCCTGACGACATCATATTCAGGTGTAGAATGTTGAGAGGGTAAAGGTGGCCTGACGACATCATATTCAGGTATAGAATGTTGAGAGGGTAAAGGTGGCCTGACGACATCATATTCAGGTGTCGAATGTTGAGAGGGTAAAAGTGGCCTGACGACATCATATTCTGGTATAGAATGTTGAGAGGGTAAAAGTGGCCTGACGACATCATATTCAGGTATAGAATGTTGAGAGGTTAAACGTGGCCTGACGACATCATATTCAGGTGTTGAATGTTGAGTTGGTAAAGAGATGCAATAGTGAGAGGGTAAAGGTGGCCTGACGACATCATATTCAGGTATAGAATGTTGATAGGGTAAAAGTGGCCTGACATCATATTCAGGTGTTGAATGTTGAGTTGGTAAAGAGATGCAATAGTGAGAGGGTAAAGGTGGCCTGACGACAGCATATTCAGGTATATAATGTCGAGTGGGTGAGACGATGAGCAAGTGAAAGATAAAATTTTACCTGTAAAATTTGATAGTAAAGTTAATCCTCAGAAGAAACAGCTTGTAACTCACGTTTGCACATCCACATCCTTTGTCTCCACTGCAGCGATGTACATTTGTCCGTCCTCACCCTGAAAATGGCATGACAGATGACCTCATAGAGCTGTCCACATGGCTACCGCCCGTCTGATCCTCAATATTTAAAGGGACATTACAAAGGCAAAGTCAAACAGTCAGTGAGCCGCACAATCACTCGGGAATGTCACCTCCACAAGGACAGTGTCCGCCTTGTGCAATCCGCAACGCTTGCTGTGCAGGCGTAGTCCAAGCGTAGGCCACCACCGCACCAGGAACCACCACAAGCCCAAGGTTGGCACCATCAACCCAAAATGCAACAAGCGGCGCCATCGCACCATGCGATACCCCTCAACCACCTGCACAGGGACAACGTGTGATGGTGAAACAATTAGCGGCCTACAGCATAGTTGTAAACACACGTACAATGTCAGAATCCCGCCCTGTGTGCCAAGTAAGGGCCTAAACTTAGCGTTTCTCCTCACAAACTTTAAACCTTTATTTAAACACAGTAGAACACAAATTGCCTTCATATTGTAGCGGTTATCGGAAGCATGACATAATCACCTTGCACCGGCCGATGACGCAACCGGCGAGCGGTCACTTGTCCGGACTCGCCCGGGCGTGTCCAGATTTGCCTTACCCGGGCGAACACTTGGCTTACCTATTTGCATACCACGCCCCGCCTGAGAGGCGTGGCTTTTGTGTGTTGAACTTTACTTATAAATTGCCGCCCGTTCGATGGGCTGCTTCAGTGCTTTTGAGTTCTTTCGAGTTGAGCTAAAATAAATAGCTCAGTGAAGCTTCGTTCCTGGTGTCGTCCATTTTGTCCGGCTTTATCGTGCGAGCATAGCTCCCACAATTGGTGACCCCTTTTTAAGAACACGGCGATGGAGTCATCTGTAGCTTTGAAGCTCCCGGGCTTTTGGGAATCGCACGCAGCCGTCTGGTTCGCCCAAGCGGCTTCTCAATTCGCCCTGCGGAACATTACTGACGACACGACGCGCTACCACCATGTGGTCTCCGCGCTCAACGCCTCCACCGCTGCCCGGGTCCTAAGCTTCCTACAGAACCCGCCGAATGCCGACAAATATGGCGCGCTCAAAGGCCTACTCCTCGGTGCGTTTGGACTCACAGAGACCGAACGCGCGCGACAACTACTCGACCTCCCGGAGCTGGGCGAGGCCCGTCCTTTCGAACGCATGGACCACATGCTTGCTCTTCTCGGTGACCACAGCCCGGACTTCCTCTTCCGCGAGCTGTTCCTCCGGCGGCTACCCGGGCAGGTATGGTTAGCTTTGGCTAACTCGCCCATCACGGACCCTCGCGCCCTGGCCAAGGAGGCCGATAAATTTTTCTCGGCCAGGCGACACGTCAGAGCGGCCGCCTGGAACCCTGGGCCGATCGAGGCAATGCCCACGTCAAGACCGGCGCCACCACCGGCCGAGTCAGCGCCACTGACAGCAGCGGCCGCCGCGACGCCCCATCGACCGAACCCGACGCGACCGCCAGAGCCTCCACCAGAGCGGACCATGTGCTATTACCACGCCAGGTTCGGGCAGATGGCCAGAACGTGCCACCCACCGTGCACTTTCGGCAGGTCGGGAAACGACCAGGCCGGCGCTCGCTGCCTGCCATGAGCGTCGGCCATTCAGGCAGCCTTCTGTTTATCATGGACACAGCGTCCGGGCGGCGTTTTATGTGTGACACCGGCGCTCAGCTGAGCGTGATACCTGCCTCGGTGCAGGACAAACAGGCCGCGCTGTGCGGCCCTGCCTTGGTCGCCGCAAACGGCTCCTCCATCCGCACCTTCGGTTCGCGCAGCGTCGCATTCTGCTTCGGGGGCCAGCGCTTCAGGTGGGACTTCATCACGGCAAACATGCCCATGGCCTTGCTGGGTGCAGATTTTCTTTGCGCGCATGGGCTTTTGGTCGACGTCAAACGGCGTTGGCTCATCAACGTGGAGACCTTCAGCTCGCTCGCTTGCTCATTGAGCGGATCCACTCCGACCAAGCTAGCCTGCGCGCTCCCGGCCGTGGACGATTTCACCCGCCTACTCGCCGAGTTTCCCGCCCTCACGCAGCCGACGTTTTCGGCCATCGCCGTCAAGCATGGCGTCGAACACCACATCCCGACCACAGGTCCACCTGTCTACGCCAGGGCTCGCCGCCTCGACACAGCCAAACTCGCCGTGGCGAAGGTGGAATTCGATGCGCTGGAGCGATTGGGCATTGTGCGGCGCTCGAATAGCGCGTGGGCCTCGCCCCTGCACATCGTGCCCAAACCGGGTGGCGGATGGCGACCATGCGGCGATTACCGCCGCCTCAAAGACGCCACCACCCCCGACCGGTACCCGATACCACACATACAGGACTTTTCCGCCCGTTTGGCGGGGCGGGTGATCTTTTCCAAGGTCGACCTCATTCGGGGCTACCACCAGGTACCCGTCCGGCCGGCCGACGTGCCGAAGACGGCGGTAATTACACCTTTTGGCCTCTTTGAGTTCCTTCGCATGCTGTTCGGCCTTAAGAACGTGGCCCAGGCTTTCCAGCGGCTGATGCACAGCATGCTGCACGACCTCACCTTCCTTTTCGTCTACTTGGATGACATTCTCGTCGCCAGCACTTCCCGGGCGGAGCACCTCATCCACCCACCTGCGCACGCTTTTTGAGTGCCTCGGGCAGCACGGCCTCATCATCAACCCGGCGAAAATGCCAGTTTGGCGTAACGGCCGTCGACTTCTTGGGGCACCGCATCACGAAGCGTGGGGCCATCCCGCTGCCTACCAAGGTAGAGGGAGTCACAAGTTTCCCACGCCCCCGCTCCATCAAGGCCCTACAGGAATTTCTGGGGATGGTAAATTTCTACCACCGGTTCGTGCCTCGTGCCGCCCAACTCATGCGCCCCCTGTACGAAGCCCTCCGGGGCAAGCCGGCCAAGCACGACGTCGCCTGGACCCAAGGGATGGACGAGGCGTTCACGGGCGCTAAGCTGGCCCTCGCCAACCCGACCAGGCTGGCGCACCCGGCGCTCGACGCACCCATCGCCCTCACCACGGACGCTTCCGACTACGCGGTGGGCGCCGTGCATGAACAGTGGGTGAACGGGGCTTGGCAACCGCTGGCCTTCTTCAGCCGGCAGCTTCGCCCTAACGAGCGCAAGTATAGCACTTTCGACCGCGAGCTCCTCGGCCTTTACCTGGCCGTTCGCCACTTCCGCCATATTTTAGAGGGCCGCCCGTTCACGGCGTTTGTGGACCACAAACGCCTGGTCTACGCCATGGCCAAGGTTATGGAGCCATGGTCGGCCCGCCAGCAGCGCCACCCCTTCGCCGTGTCCGAATTTACGACGGACATCCGGCACGTCGCGGGCAAGGACAACGCTGTGGCCGATTGCCTCTCCCGGTCCGGCGCGAACACCGTCCACCTGGGTGTGGACTTCGCCCGCATGGCGGCTGACCAGACCACCGACCCCACGGTGCAAGCCCTCCGGACAGCCGACACAGGCCTGCGGTTGGCCGACGTCCCCTTTGAGGACACAGGCACAGTTCTCCTGCGCGACGTTTCCCTGGGCCAACCTCGCCCCATCGTGCCCACCTGATGGCAGCGGCACATTTTTGACGCCCTCCACGGCCTTTCCCACCCGGGCCGGAAGGCATCGCAGAAGCTCGTGGCAGCAAAGTTCGTCTGGCACGGGCTCCGTAAGGACGTCCGCGACTGGGCCAACGCCTGTGTCGCCTGCCAGCGCGCGAAGGTCCACCGGCACACCCAGGCCCCGTTGGCACCATTCGACGTGCCCGCACGGCGCTTCGACCACGTCAATGTGGACCTGGTGGGACCCCTTCCCTCCTCGCGGGGCTTCACCCACCTCCTCACGATGGTGGACAGGACCACGAGGTGGCCGGAGGCCATCCCGCTGGCATCAACAACATCCACCGACATGGCGCAGGCCTTCATTGGCACCTGGATTGCCCGTTTTGGCGCGCCCTCGGACATCCCCTCCGACAGAGGCCCGCAATTCGCCTCCGAGCTTTGGGGTGCGGTCGCCCAGGCCTTGGGGGTCAAGCTACACCGCACCACGGCCTACCACCCCCAAGCCAACGGCTTGTGCGAGCGGTTCCACCGCTTGATGAAGGCCGCTCTCAGGGCCAGCCTCCAGGACGACGGTTGGGCCGACAGACTCCCGTGGGTCCTATTGGGCCTCCGAACGGCCCCTAAAGAGGACCTCCAGGCTTCCACCGCCAAGCTGGTCTACGGCCAGCCACTGTGCGTGCCGGGCGAATTCATCCCTGACACCACCGGCCCCTGGTCCACGGCTCGCCAACGCTCGGTCCTCCAGGAGGCCGCCAGGAGATTTGCCCCCGTGCCCACGTCCCACCACGGCTGCCCCCAACCCCACGTCCCCCCAGCACTTCGCACTGTGGAGTACATTTTTATCCGGCATGACGCACACCGGGGACTGCTCCGGCCGCCGTACGATGGACCTTTCCGGGTCCTGAAGAGGGACGACAAGTCGTTCATCATCGACATGCCGGACAGCATCTCCGTGGACCGCCTCAAGCCGGCCCATTTGGACCTCGACCAACCTCCACGGTTGGCCCTTCCTCCACGACGGGGCCGTCCCCTGTCAACCAAGCCCCCCGCCCGACCATCCACCGCCACCCCACCAACCACCCCCACACGAATCGCCAGAGGTCGTTTCGGCCGGGTCATCAAGACCCCCCTCAAACTGACTCTCCCGGTGCATGTTAATTCTGGGGGGGCACATGTAGCGGTTACCGGAAACATGACATAATCACCTTGCACCGGCCGATGACGCAACCGGCGAGCGGTCACTTGTCCGGACTCGCCAGGGCGTGTCCAGACTTGCCTTTCCCGGGAGAACACTTGGCTAACCTATTTGCATACCACGCCCCGCCTGAGAGGCATGGCTTTTGTGTGTTGAACTTTACTTATAAATTGCCGCCCGTTCGATGGGCTGCTTCAGTGCTTTTGAGTTCTTTCGAGTTGAGCTAAAATAAATAGCTCAGTGAAACTTCGTTCCTGGTGTCGTCCATTTTGTCCGGCTTTATCGTGCGAGCATAGCTCCCACAATTGGTGACCCCTTTTTAAGAACACGGCGATGGAGTCATCTGTAGCTTTGAAGCTCCCGGGCTTTTGGGAATCGCACGCAGCCGTCTGGTTCGCCCAAGCGGCTTCTCAATTCGCCCTGCGGAACATTACTGACGACACGACGCGCTACCACCATGTGGTCTCCGCGCTCAACGCCTCCACCGCTGCCCGGGTCCTAAGCTTCCTACAGAACCCGCCGAACGCCGACAAATATGGCGCGCTCAAAGGCCTACTCCTCGGTGCGTTTGGACTCACAGAGACCGAACGCGCGTGACAACTACTCGACCTCCTGGAGCTGGGCGAGGCCCGTCCTTTCGAACGCATGGACCACATGCTTGCTCTTCTCGGTGACCACAGCCCGGACTTCCTCTTCCGCGAGCTGTTCCTCCGGCGGCTACCCGGGCAGGTATGGTTAGCTTTGGCTAACTCGCCCATCACGGACCCTCGCGCCCTGGCCAAGGAGGCCGATAAATTTTTCTCGGCCAGGCGACACGTCAGAGCGGCCGCCTGGAACCCTGGGCCGATCGAGGCAATGCCCGCGCCACGACCGGCGCCACCACCGGCCGAGTCAGCGCCACTGACAGCAGCGGCCGCCGCGACGCCCCATCGACCGAACCCGACGCGACCGCCAGAGCCTCCACCAGAGCGGACCATGTGCTATTACCACGCCAGGTTCGGGCAGATGGCCAGAACGTGCCACCCACCGTGCACTTTCGGCAGGTCAGGAAACGACCAGGCCGGTGCTCGCTGCCTGCCATGAGCGTCGGCCATTCAGGCAGCCTTCTGTTTATCATGGACACAGCGTCCGGGCGGCGTTTTATGTGTGACACCGGCGCTCAGCTGAGCGTGATACCTGCCTCGGTGCAGGACAAACAGGCCGCGCTGTGCGGCCCTGCCTTGGTCACCGCAAACGGCTCCTCCATCCGCACCTTCGGTTCGCGCAGCGTCGCATTCTGCTTCGGGGGCCAGCGCTTCAGGTGGGACTTCATCACGGCGAACATGCCCATGGCCTTGCTGGGTGCAGATTTTCTTTGCGCGCATGGGCTTTTGGTCGACGTCAAACGGCGTTGGCTCATCAACGTGGAGACCTTCAGCTCGCTCGCTTGCTCATTGAGCGGATCCACTCCGACCAAGCTAGCCTGCGCGCTCCCGGCCGTGGACGATTTCACCCGCCTACTCGCCGAGTTTCCCGCCCTCACGCAGCCGACGTTTTCGGCCATCGCCGTCAAGCATGGCGTCGAACACCACATCCCGACCACAGGTCCACCTGTCTACGCCAGGGCTCGCCGCCTCGACACAGCCAAACTCGCCGTGGCGAAGGTGGAATTCGATGCGCTGGAGCGATTGGGCATTGCGCGGCGCTCGAATAGCGCGTGGGCCTCGCCCCTGCACATCGTGCCCAAACCGGGTGGCGGATGGCGACCATGCGGCGATTACCGCCGCCTCAAAGACGCCACCACCCCCGACCGGTACCCGATACCACACATACAGGACTTTTCCGCCCGTTTGGCGGGGCGGGTGATCTTTTCCAAGGTCGACCTCATTCGGGGCTACCACCAGGTACCCGTCCGGCCGGCCGACGTGCCGAAGACGGCGGTAATTACACCTTTTGGCCTCTTTGAGTTCCTTCGCATGCTGTTCGGCCTTAAGAACGTGGCCCAGGCTTTCCAGCGGCTGATGCACAGCATGCTGCACGACCTCACCTTCCTTTTCGTCTACTTGGATGACATTCTCGTCGCCAGCACTTCCTGGGCGGAGCACCTCATCCACCCACCTGCGCACGCTTTTTGAGCGCCTCGGGCAGCACGGCCTCATCATCAACCCGGCGAAAATGCCAGTTTGGCGTAACGGCCGTCGACTTCTTGGGGCACCGCATCACGAAGCGTGGGGCCATCCCGCTGCCTACCAAGGTAGAGGGAGTCACAAGTTTCCCGCGCCCCCGCTCCATCAAGGCCCTACAGGAATTTCTGGGGATGGTAAATTTCTACCACCGGTTCGTGCCTCGCGCCGCCCAACTCATGCGCCCCCTGTACGAAGCCCTCCGGGGCAAGCCGGCCAAGCACGACGTCGCCTGGACCCAAGGGATGGACGAGGCGTTCACGGGCGCTAAGCTGGCCCTCGCCAACCCGACCATGCTGGCGCACCCGGCGCTCGACGCACCCATCGCCCTCACCACGGACGCTTCCGACTACGCGGTGGGCGCCGTGCATGAACAGTGGGTGAACGGGGCTTGGCAACCGCTGGCCTTCTTCAGCCGGCAGCTTCGCCCTAACGAGCGCAAGTATAGCACTTTCGACCGCGAGCTCCTCGGCCTTTACCTGGCCGTTCGCCACTTCCGCCATATTTTAGAGGGCCGCCCGTTCACGGCGTTTGTGGACCACAAACCCCTGGTCTACGCCATGGCCAAGGTTATGGAGCCGTGGTCGGCCCGCCAGCAGCGCCACCCCTTCGCCGTGTCCGAATTTACGACGGACATCCGGCACGTCGCGGGCACGGACAACGCTGTGGCCGATTGCCTCTCCCGGTCCGGCGCGAACACCGTCCACCTGGGTGTGGACTTCGCCCGCATGGAGGCTGACCAGACCACCGACCCCACGGTGCAAGCCCTCCGGACAGCCGACACAGGCCTGCGGTTGGCCGACGTCCCCTTTGAGGACACAGGCACAGTTCTCCTGTGCGACGTTTCCCTGGGCCAACCTCGCCCCATCGTGCCCACCTGATGGCAGCGGCACATTTTTGACGCCCTCCACGGCCTTTCCCACCCGGGCCGGAAGGCATCGCAGAAGCTCGTGGCAGCAAAGTTCGTCTGGCACGGGCTCCGTAAGGACGTCCGCGACTGGGCCAACGCCTGTGTCGCCTGCCAGCGCGCGAAGGTCCACCGGCACACCCAGGCCCCGTTGGCACCATTCGACGTGCCCGCACGGCGCTTCGACCACGTCAATGTGGACCTGGTGGGACCCCTTCCCTCCTCGCGGGGCTTCACCCACCTCCTCACGATGGTGGACAGGACCACGAGGTGGCCGGAGGCCATCCCGCTGGCATCAACAACATCCACCGACATGGCGCAGGCCTTCATTGGCACCTGGATTGCCCGTTTTGGCGCGCCCTCGGACATCCCCTCCGACAGAGGCCCGCAATTCGCCTCCGAGCTTTGGGGTGCGGTCGCCCAGGCCTTGGGGGTCAAGCTACACTGCACCACGGCCTACCACCCCCAAGCCAACGGCTTGTGCGAGCGGTTCCACCGCTCGATGAAGGCCGCTCTCAGGGCCAGCCTCCAGGACGACGGTTGGGCCGACAGACTCCCGTGGGTCCTATTGGGCCTCCGAACGGCCCCTAAAGAGGACCTCCGGGCTTCCACCGCCAAGCTGGTCTACGGCCAGCCACTGTGCGTGCCGGGCGAATTCATCCCTGACACCACCGGCCCCTGGTCCACGGCTCGCCAACGCTCGGTCCTCCAGGAGGCCGCCAGGAGATTTGCCCCCATGCCCACGTCCCACCACGGCTGCCCCCAACCCCACGTCCCCCCAGCACTTCGCACTGTGGAGTACATTTTTATCCGGCACGACGCACACCGGGGACCGCTCCGGCCGCCGTACGATGGACCTTTCCGGGTCCTGAAGAGGGACGACAAGTCGTTCATCATCGACATGCCGGACAGCATCTCCGTGGACCGCCTCAAGCCGGCCCATTTGGACCTCGACCAACCTCCACGGTTGGCCCTTCCTCCACGACGGGGCCGTCCCCTGTCAACCAAGCCCCCCGCCCGACCATCCACCGCCACCCCACCAACCACCCCCACACGAATCGCCAGAGGTCGTTTCGGCCGGGTCATCAAGACCCCCCTCAAACTGACTCTCCCGGTGCATGTTAATTCTGGGGGGGCACATGTAGCGGTTACCGGAAACATGACATAATCACCTTGCACCGGCCGATGACGCAACCGGCGAGCGGTCACTTGTCCGGACTCGCCAGGGCGTGTCCAGACTTGCCTTTCCCGGGAGAACACTTGGCTAACCTATTTGCATACCACGCCCCGCCTGAGAGGCATGGCTTTTGTGTGTTGAACTTTACTTATAAATTGCCGCCCGTTCGATGGGCTGATTCAGTGCTTTTGAGTTCTTTCGAGTTGAGCTAAAATAAATAGCTCAGTGAAATTTCGTTCGTGGTGTCGTCCATTTTGTCCGGCTTTATCGTGCGAGCATAGCTCCCACAATATAATACTTCCAAGAACCAAGAAGCTTTACAAATATGTCAGACATGAAATGGTGAAGAAGCACCATTCAAGAGAGGGTTACAAGAATATTTCAAAATCATTATCACTTTGAGCGTGGTGAAATCCACCATTAAGAACCATCGTTCTAAATTCAAAGCGTTAAATCTGTCGCAAGTCAAACATTGTTCACCACCCAGTCATCACCATCCCTACTGTCAAGCATGATTGTGGCAGCATCATGTTATGGGGCTGTTTTTCATCAGCAGGGACTGGCAAACTTGTCAGGATAGAATGGGCAATGTGTGGTGTAAAGTACAGGAGAATACTTGATGAAAACCTAGAAAATAGTCCCAGAGCTCGGGGGGGGGGGGGGGGGGGGGGTTTCATTTGACTTTTATTTATCAAAAGGTCTGAGAATTGTTTCTAGGATAGAATTATTTGTAGAATTCAAAAATCCATTTCTGACAAAAATCTACTTGGATGTTTTTCCACAATTTGCTCTTGAAGTGGGGGCCACCCCCCCTGTAACTACAATATCGCGATTTTGCGTCACATCGTATTTCCGCTTTGTCCAGTTTTGTATTGGAAAGGTTTATCACTAATAAACCCCAGTGATCGTCACAGAAACACTGTCATGGGTGAATAGGAACATGTACATACCGGTCTCTCCATATTCTTGACACCTCAACACCTCATGTCTCCATTTCCTTGAAAACACACACACCCATACACACAGAGACACACACAGACACACAGAGACACACACAGACACACAGAGACACACACAGAGACACACACACACACACACACAGACACACACAGAGACACACAGAGAGAGACACACACACACACACACACACACACACACACACACACACACACACACACACACACAGACACACACAGATACACACACACATTAGCAGGTATCTACAAATATTATCCAAGTGTCAGTAGAGCAAATCACACTGAACCCCTGACCCCCCCCACATCCCATCCATCCTACCCCACATCCATCCTGCCCCACATCCATCCTCCCCTACATCCATCTTGCCCTACATCCATCTTGCCCCACATCCATCCTGCCCCACAATCCATCCTGCCCCACATCCATCCTGCCCCACATCCATCCTGCCCCACATCCATCCTGCCCCACACATCCAGCCTGCCCCACATCCATCCTCCCACACATCCATCCTGCCCCACACATCCATCCTGCCCCACACATCCAGCCTGCCCAACATCCATCCTGCCCCACATCCCTCCTGCCCCACATCCATCCTGCCCCCCACATCCATCCTGCCCCCCACATCCATCCTCCCCCACATCCATCCTCCCCCACATCCATCCTCCCCCACATCCATCCTCCCCCACATCCATCCTGCCCCACACATCCATCCTCCCCCACATCCATCCTGCCCCACATCCATCCTCCCCCACATACATCCTCCCCCACATACATCCTCCCCCACATCCATCCTCCCCCACATCCATCCTCCCCCACATCCATCCTCCCCCACATCCATCCTGCCCCACATCCATCCTGCCCCACATCCATCCTGCCCCAACACCCTTTTAACATGATCAAACAGCGAGTACACCAGCAGATAGACAGAGAGGGAGAGAGGGACAGAAAACATCACAACCACAATTGGAACCACAATGTCGATGCTTTAAACCACAATATCTGTTCGGTATTCAAAAACCAGGGATTTATTAACGAACTCAGGATACAAACCATCAAACACATCGACATGTGACACACAGACACGTCGAGTCTGGCACGAGGACAGCATGAGAAACACACACCCATGGACAATTTGGTACAGAGTGTGAACACAACCACATAGATAGACGTACTAGCCCAAATCTATAGTTTGATACATAGATCGCTAGTCTGGCAAAAGGACAGTAGTGTGACAGACAATGACACGTACACAGACAGACAATGACACAGACAGACAATGACACGTACACAGATAGACAATGGCACGCACACAGACAGACAGACAATGACACGTACACAGATAGACAATGACACGTACACAGACAGACAGACAATGGCACGTACACAGACAGACAACGACAGGTACACAGATAGACAATGACACGTGCACAGACAGACAATGACACGTACACAGACAGACAATGACAGGTACACAGATAGACAATGACACGCACACAGACAGAAAATGACACGAACGCAGTTTGACAATGACACGAACGCAGTTAGACAATGACCCATATACAGACAGACAATGACACGTACATAGCTAGACAATATAACACGTACATAGACAATGACACATACACAGATAGACAATGACACGTACGCAGACAATGGCATGGAGACAGATCGACAATGATACGTACGCAGACAATGGCACGTAGACAGATAGACAATGACACGTACACAGACAGACAATGACACGTACACAGATAGACAATGATACATACACAGACAGACAATGACACGTACACAGACAGACAATGACACGTACACAGATAGACAATGCCACGAACGCAGTTAGACAATGACCCGTACACAGATAGACAATGACACGCACATAGCTAGACAATATAACACGTACATAGACAATGACACATACACAGATAGACAATGACACGTACGCAGACAATGGCACGTAGACAGACAATGGCACGTAGACAGATTGACAATGATACGTACGCAGCCAATGGCACGTAGACAGACAGACAATGACACGTACACATTCTAAAGAAAGCATAAACTCCATTACAGGTGAAGGTGAAACGCGTTGAAGAGTTGATAAAGTAGAGGAAAAGTATCGCCAGGTGAGAGATTGTAGAGACAAAGGAGAATGAAGCGAAAGGTAAAGAAAGCACAGTAAATGGCGTGGAGTGGGATGACGTGTTAAACCGGTTTAAATTCCTCCAGGTACTGTATTTATATTCCATGACAATTATACCTGTTGCTGCTGTGCTAGAAGCCAGGTGAACTACGAATCAACTGTTTGCTCTGTTGGACAATTGCTACCCTTATTCCAAATATGTACACGTGGTGTGATTCCACGGTGTTTATAATATGGTGTGATTCCACGGTGTTTATAATATGGTGTGTACGTGGTGTGATTCCACGGTGTATATAATATGGTGTGATTCCACGGTGTTTATAATATGGTGTAATTCCACGGTGTTTATAATATGGTGTGTACGTGGTGTGATTCCACGGTGTATATAATATGGTGTGTACGTGGTGTGATTCCACGGTGTTTATAATATGGTGTGATTCCACGGTGTTTATAATATGGTGTGTACGTGGTGTGATTCCACGGTGTATATAATATGGTGTGATTCCACGGTGTTTATAATATGGTGTGATTCCACGGTGTTTATAATATGGTGTGTACGTGGTGTGATTCCACGGTGTTAAATATGGTGTGTACGTGGTGTGATTCCACGGTGTATATAATATGGTGTGATTCCACGGTGTATATAATATGGTGTGATTCCACGGTGTTTATAATATGGTGTGATTCCACGGTGTTTATAATATGGTGTGATTCCATGGTGTTTATAATATGGTGTTGAAGGAGCTGGGGCTCCCACGTCGATCAGAAGAATGGACGCGACAAAAAGCTGGAATTCATCTGAGTTGCTTTATTGAAATCAAACACTCAGGCACTCTGAAAACCCGTTTATCGGTCAGCAATATATATCTATTAACCCAGGGGGTTTGCCCAGGCCCGGCGCCAGGGGGCGTGGCCCAGCGTCCTGGCTGCGGCCTGGCAAGTTGAGGGCGTCCCGACCGAGGCCTGGCAAGTTGAGCGTGGGCCTGCCCGGGCGTCCTGGACGAGCCCGGCATGGTGATCGCTCCGCGTCCTTGATAGGTGCAAGGCGATTGTGAAACCCCAGCGGCAGCCGCTACACACGTCCCCCCAGAATCGACTTGCACCGGCAGGGTCAACTTGAGGGGGGTCCTGATGACCCGGCCGAAGCGACCCCTGGCGGGTCGTGGGAGGGGGTCCGGTGAGGTGGTGGGCGGTCGAGTGGGGGGCCCCGTGGACGGGGGGCGGCCTCGCCGCGGCGGAAGGGCCACCCGTGGTGGGTGGTCGACGTCCACGTGCGCCGGCTTGAGGCGGTCCACTGTAATCCGGTCCGACCTGCCGCCGATGTCGATGACGAACGACTTGTCGTCCCGTCGTAGCACCCGGAAGGGCCCGTCGTACGGCGGCTGGAGTGGCCACCGATGTGCGTCGTGACGCACAAAAACATACTCCGCTGTGCGGAGTGCTGGGGGGACGTAGGACTGGGAGTCACCGTGGTGGGATGTCGGCATGGGGGCAAACCGTCGGGCGGCCTCCTGGAGGTCCAAGCGCTGGTGAGCTGCGGACCAGGGACTGGTAGCGTCGGGCACGAATTCGCCCGGGACGCGTAGCACCTGGCCATAGACCAGCTCGGCGGTGGATGCCTGGAGGTCCTCCTTGGGGGCCGTGCGAAGGCCCAAAAGGACCCACGGCAGCCGGTCGGCCCAACCGCCGTCTTGAAGGCCGGCCATGAGCGCGGCCTTCATGGAGCGGTGGAATCGCTCGCACAACCCGTTTGCTTGGGGGTGGTAGGCCGTAGTACGGTGGAGCTTGACCCCCAGGTTGCGGGCGACCGCGCCCCACAGCTCGGAGGTGAACTGTGGTCCGCGGTCTGACGAGATGTCCGCCGGTGCGCCGAAGCGGGCGACCCAGGTGGCGATGAAAGCCTGCGCCACGTCGGCGGTGGTGGTGGAGACGAGGGGAACGGCCTCCGGCCACCTGGTGGTCCTGTCCACCATGGTGAGCAGGTGTGTGAACCCCCGTGACGGGGGGAGGGGGCCCACCAGATCCACGTTGACGTGGTCGAAACGTCGTTCGGGCACGGTGAAAGGTGCCAGCGGGGCCTGGGTGTGTCGGTGGACCTTGGCCCGTTGGCAGGCCGTACAGGCGCTGGTCCAATCGCGGACGTCCCGACGAAGGCCGTGCCAGACGAAACGCGCCGACACCAGCTTCTGGGAAGCTTTCCGGCCCGGGTGGGAAAGGCCGTGGAGGGAGGCGAAGATGCGGCGTTGCCAGGTGACGGGCACGATGGGGCGAGGCTGGCCTTGGGAGACGTCGCAGAGCAGGACAGTGTCCGCGCAGGGGATGTCGGCCAGGCGGAGGCCCGTGTCCGCCGCCCGGAGGGCTTGCACCGTGGAGTCGGTGGTTTGGTCCGCCGCCATAAGCGCAAAATCCACGCCCAGGTGGACCGCGTTCGCGCTGGCCCGGGAAAGACAGTCGGCCACGGCGTTGTTTTTGCCGGCGACGTGCCGGATGTCCGTGGTAAACTCCGACACGGCGGAGAGGTGGCGCTGTTGGCGGGCCGACCATGGCTCCGTGACCTTGGCCATGGCGTAAATCAACGGCTTGTGGTCGACGAACGCCGTGAAAGGTCGGCCCTCCAGGAGGTGGCGGAAATGGCGGACGGCCAGGTGTAGACCGAGGAGCTCCCGGTCAAACGTGCTGTATTTGAGCTCGTTCGGCCGGAGCTGCCGGCTGAAAAAAGCGAGTGGCTGCCAAACCCCGTTCACCCATTGCTCATGTACGGCGCCCACCGCGTAGTCGGAGGCATCCGTGGTGAGGGCGATGGGAGCGTTGAGCACCGGGTGAGCGAGCAGTGTTGCGTCGGCGAGGGCCCGCTTTGAGCGTTGGAAGGCCGCATCCATTGCTGCGGACCAGGCGATGTCGTGCTTGGCCGGCTTGCCCCGGAGGGCGTCGTAGAGGGGCCGCATGAGGTGAGCAGCGCGGGGCACGAAGCGGTGATAAAAATTCACCATTCCCAGGAATTCCTGCAGGGCCTTTATGGTGCGGGGACGCGGGAACGTGGTGATGGCCTCGACCTTGGTTGGCAGCGGCACGGCCCCGTTCTTGGTGATGTGGTGGCCCAAAAAATCAACGGCCGTCATGCCGAAGTGGCATTTGGCCGGGTTGACGATGAGGCCGTGCTCGCTGAGGCGCTCGAACAGTGTTCGGAGGTGGAGGAGGTGCTCGGCCAGGGACGTGCTGGCGACGAGGATGTCGTCCAGGTAAACGAAAAGGAACGGCAGGTCACGCAGCACGCCGTCCATCAAGCGCTGGAACGCCTGAGCCGCGTTCTTGAGACCAAACGGCATCCGCAAGAATTCGAATAAGCCGAACGGCGTGATGACTGCCGTTTTAGGGACGTCGGCCGCCCTGACAGGTACCTGGTGATATCCCCGTATGAGATCAATTTTCGAAAAAATGACCCGTCCCGCCAGACGGGCGGAGAAGTCTTGGATATGCGGGATCGGGTACCTGTCGGGGGTGGTAGCGTCATTCAGACGGCGGTAGTCGCCACACGGGCGCCATCCACCCCCCGGCTTTGGCACGATGTGCAGTGGCGAGGCCCACGCGCTATCGGAGCGCCGCACGATGCCGAGGTGCTCCAACGCGTCGAATTCGGCCTTCGCTACGGCGAGCTTGGCTGGGTCGAGGCGGCGGGCCCTGGCGTAGACCGGCGGGCCCGTGGTTGGTATGTGGTGCTCGATCCCATGCCGTACTGCGACGGCCGAAAACGTCGGCCGCGTGAGGGCCGGGAACTCCGTGAGCAGGCGAGCAAACTCGTTCGCCGACGGGACGGTGCATGCCAGCTCGGTCGGCGCGGAGCTGCTCAATGTGCATACCAGGGAGCTGAAGGTTTCAGCGTTGATTAAACGACGCCGTTGGACGTCCACCAGCAGTCCGTGTGCGCAGAGGAAGTCGGCGCCTAGCAGAGCCACGGGCACGTTGGCGGTTACAAACGTCCAAGCAAAGCGTTGGCCGCCGAAGCAGAGGGTGACGTTGCGCGGGCCGAAGGTGCGGATAGTCGATCCGTTGGCCGCAACTAAGGAGGGGCCGCAAACCGCGGATTGCCTGTCCTGGTCAGAGGCGGGTATGACGCTCAGTTGGGCGCCGGTGTTGCACAGGAAGCGCCGTCCGGACGCTTTATCCGTGATGAACAGTAAGTTGCCCGTATGGCAGGCGCTCATGGCTGGTAATGAACGCCGGCCCGGCCGTTTCCCGGCCTGCCGAAGGTGCACGGGGGTCGGCATGTCCGGGCCTTTTGTCCGAACCTGGCATGATAGTAACACCACGCTTGGTCGGGTGGAGGTGGTCGGCACGGTAGAGCGGCCGCCAATTGCGTCGGCAGTTCGGCCGTCGACCGTGCCGGGTGCTCGGGCGCCATGGTTGTTGCGTCGGACGGCGGTGGGTCCCATGTCGCCGCTGCGATGCGCCGTCCTGCAGCGGAGATCTTGTCGGCTTCTCTGGCAAGGGCCCGGGGATCTGTGATCGTCGTGCTTGCCAGGGCGAGGCGTACCGGGTTAGGCAGCTGACGGAGGAACAGCTCCCGGAACAGGAATGCCGGAGAGTGCTCGCCGAGCAGTGAAAGCATGTAGTCCATTCGCTCGGAAGGGCGCGTGTCGCCGAGCTCAGGCAGTTCGAGCAGGCGCCGTGCGCGTTCCGCCGATGGGAGGGCGAAAGCATCGAGGAGAAGCTTTTTAATCGCGCCGTATTTGTCAGCGGCTGGCGGGCTTTCGAGGAGGCTCAGGGCGCGGGCCGCTGTAGCCGACCCGAGCGCAGCTACCACATGGTGGAAGCGGGTGTCGTCGGCCGTGATGCCTCGCAGGGCGAACAGGGACTCCGCCTGTGCGAACCAAACCGCCGCGTGAGCCTCCCAGAAGGTAGGCAGTTTAAGGGCGACTGCCGTGTCCATGTCGATAGGTCACCAATGAAGGAGCTGGGGCTCCCACGTCGATCAGAAGAATGGACGCGACAAAAAGCTGGAATTCATCTGAGTTGCTTTATTGAAATCAAACACTCAGGCACTCTGAAAACCCGTTTATCGGTCAGCAATATATATCTATTAACCCAGGGGGTTTGCCCAGGCCCGGCGCCAGGAGGCGTGGCCCAGCGTCCTGGCAAGTTGAGGGCGAGCCTGCCCGGGCATGCCCGGGCATGCCCGGGCGTCCCGACCGAGGCCTGGCAAGTTGAGCGTGGGCCTGCCCGGGCGTCCTGGACGAGCCCGGCATGGTGATCGCTCCGCGTCCTTGATAGGTGCAAGGCGATTGTGAAACCCCAGCGGCAGCCGCTACAGTGTGATTCCACGGTGTTTATAATATGGTGCGATTCCACGGTGTTTATAATGTGGTGTGATTCCACGGTGTTTATAATGTGGTGTGATTCCACTGTGTTTATAATGTGGTGTGATTCCACGGTGTTTATAATGTGGTGTGATTCCACTGTGTTTATAATATGGTGTGATTCCACTGTGTTTATAATATGGTGTGATTCCACGGTGTTTATAATATGGTGCGATTCCACGGTGTTTATAATATGGTGTGATTCCACTGTGTTTATAATATGGTGTGATTCCACGGTGTTTATAACATGGTGTGATTCCATGGTGTTTATAATATGGTGTGATTCCACGGTGTTTATAATATGGTGTGATTCCACTGTGTTTATAATATGGTGTGATTCCACGGTGTTTATAACATGGTGTGATTCCATGGTGTTTATAATATGGTGCGATTCCACGGTGTTTATAACATGGTGTGATTCCACGGTGTTTATAATATGGTGTGATTCCACAGTGTTTATAATATGGTGTGATTCCACGGTGTTTATAACATGGTGTGATTCCACGGTGTTTATAATATGGTGTGATTCCACAGTGTTTATAACATGGTGTGATTCCACGGTGTTTATAATATGGTGTGATTCCACGGTGTTTATAACATGGTGTAGCGGCTGCCGCTGAGTTTTCACAATCGCCTTGCACCTATCAAGGACGCGGAGCGATCACCATGCCGGGCTCGTCCAGGACGCCCGGGCAGGCTCGCCCTCAACTTGCCAGGCCGCAGCCAGGACGCTGGGCCACGCCCCCTGGCGCCGGGCCTGGGCAAACCCCCTGGCGGAATAGATATATATTGCTGAGAGATAAACGGTTTTTCAGAGTGCCTGAGTGTTTGATTTCAATAAAGCAACTCAGATGAATTCCAGCTTTTTGTCGCGTCCATTCTTCTGATCGACGTGGGAGCCCCAGCTCCTTCATTGGTGACCTATCGACATGGACACGGCAGTCGCCCTTAAACTGCCTACCTTCTGGGAGGCTCACGCGGCGGTTTGGTTCGCACAGGCGGAGTCCCTGTTCGCCCTGCGAAGCATAACGGCCGACGACACCCGCTTCCACCATGTGGTAGCTGCGCTCGGATCGGTTACTGCGGCCCGCGCCCTGAGCCTCCTCGAAAGCCCGCCAGCCGCTAACAAATACGGCGCGATTAAGAAGCTGCTCCTCGATGCTTTCGCCCTCCCATCGGCGGAACGCGCACGGCGCCTGCTCGATCTGCCTGAGCTCGGCGACACGCGCCCTTCCGAGCGCATGGACTACATGCTTTCACTGCTCGGCGAGCACTCTCCGGCATTCCTGTTCCGGGAGCTGTTCTTCCGTCAGCTGCCTAACCCGGTACGCCTCGCCCTGGCAAGCACGACGATCACAGATCCCCGGGCCCTTGCCAGAGAAGCCGACAAGATCTCCGCCGCAGGACAGCGCATCGTAGCGGCGACATGGGACCCACCGCCGTCCGACGCAACACCCAGGGCGCCCGAGCACCCGGCACGGTCGACGGCCGAACTGCCGACGCCATTGGCGGCCGCTCTACCGAGCCGACCACCTCCGGCACGACGACCGAGGCCTCCACCTGACCAAGCGTGGTGTTACTATCATGCCAGGTTCGGACAGAAGGCCCGGACATGCCGACCCCCGTGCACCTTCGGCAGGCCGGGAAACGGCCGGGCCGGCGTTCATTACCAGCCATGAGCGCCGGCCACACGGGCAACTTACTGTTCATCACGGATACAGCGTCCGGACGGCGCTTCCTGTGCGACACCGGCGCCCAACTGAGCGTCATACCCGCCTCTGACCAGGACAGGCAATCCGCGGTTTGCGGCCCCTCCTTAGTTGCGGCCAACGGATCGACTATCCGCACCTTCGGCCCGCGCAACGTCACCCTCTGCTTCGGCGGCCAACGCTTTGCTTGGACGTTTGTAACCGCCAACGTGCCCGTGGCTCTGCTAGGCGCCGACTTCCTCTGCGCACACGGACTGCTGGTGGACGTCCAACGGCGTCGTTTAATCAACGCTGAAACCTTCAGCTCCCTGGTATGCACATTGAGCAGCTCCGCGCCGACCGAGCTGGCATGCACCGTCCCGGCGGCGAACGAGTTTGCTCGCCTGCTCACGGAGTTCCCGGCCCTCACGCGGCCGACGTTTTCGGCCGTCGCAGTACGGCATGGGATCGAGCACCACATACCAACCACGGGCCCGCCGGTCTACGCCAGGGCCCGCCGCCTCGACCCAGCCAAGCTCGCCGTAGCGAAGGCCGAATTCGACGCGTTGGAGCGCCTCGGCATCGTGCGGCGCTCCGATAGCGCGTGGGCCTCGCCACTTCACATCGTGCCAAAGCCGGGGGGTGGATGGCGCCCGTGTGGCGACTACCGCCGTCTGAATGACGCTACCACCCCCGACAGGTACCCGATCCCGCATATCCAAGACTTCTCCGCCCGTCTGGCGGGACGGGTCATTTTTTCAAAAATTGACCTCATACGGGGATATCACCAGGTACCTGTCAGGGCGGCCGACGTCCCTAAAACGGCAGTCATCACGCCGTTCGGCTTATTCGAATTCTTGCGGATGCCGTTTGGTCTCAAGAACGCGGCTCAGGCGTTCCAGCGCTTGATGGACGGCGTGCTGCGTGACCTGCCGTTCCTTTTCGTTTACCTGGACGACATCCTCGTCGCCAGCACGTCCCGGGCCGAGCACCTCCTCCACCTCCGAACACTGTTCGAGCGCCTCAGCGAGCACGGCCTCATCGTCAACCCGGCCAAATGCCACTTCGGCACGACGGCCGTTGATTTTTTGGGCCATCACATCACCAAGAACGGGGCCGTGCCGCTGCCAACCAAGGTCGAGGCCATCACCACGTTCCCGCGTCCCCGCACCATAAAGGCCCTGCAGGAATTCCTGGGAATGGTGAATTTTTATCACCGCTTCGTGCCCCGCGCTGCTCAGCTCATGCGGCCCCTCTACGAAGCCCTCCGGGGCAAGCCGGCCAAGCACGACATCGCCTGGTCCGCAGCAATGGACGCGGCCTTCCAAGGCTCAAAGCGGGCCCTCGCCGATGCAACACTGCTCGCTCACCCGGTGCTCAACGCTCCCATCGCCCTCACCACGGATGCCTCCGACTACGCGGTGGGCGCCGTACATGAGCAATGGGTGAACGGGGTTTGGCAGCCACTCGCTTTTTTCAGCCGGCAGCTCCGGCCGAACGAGCTCAAATACAGCACGTTTGACCGGGAGCTCCTCGGTCTACACCTGGCCGTCCGCCATTTCCGCCACCTCCTGGAGGGCCGTCCTTTCACGGCGTTCGTCGACCACAAGCCGTTGGTTTACGCCATGGCCAAGGTCACGGAGCCATGGTCGGCCCGCCAACAGCGCCACCTCTCCGCCGTGTCGGAGTTTACCACGGACATCCGGCACGTCGCCGGCAAAAAAAACGCCGTGGCCGACTGTCTTTCCCGGGCCAGCGCGAACGCGGTCCACCTGGGCGTGGATTTTGCGCTTATGGCGGCGGACCAAACCACCGACACCACGGTGCAAGCCCTCCGGGCGGCGGACACGGGCCTCCGCCTGGCCGACATCCCCTGCGCGGACACTGTCCTGCTCTGCGACGTCTCCCAAGGCCAGCCTCGCCCCATCGTGCCCGTCGCCTGGCAACGCCGCATCTTCGCCTCCCTCCACGGCCTTTCCCACCCGGGCCGGAAAGCTTCCCAGAAGCTGGTGTCGGCGCGTTTCGTCTGGCACGGCCTTCGTCGGGACGTCCGTGATTGGACCAGCGCCTGCACGGCCTGCCAACGGGCCAAGGTCCACCGACACACCCAGGCCCCGCTGGCACCTTTCACCGTGCCCGAACGACGTTTCGACCACGTCAACGTGGATCTGGTGGGCCCCCTCCCCCCGTCACGGGGGTTCACACACCTGCTCACCATGGTGGACAGGACCACCAGGTGGCCGGAGGCCGTGCCCCTCGTCTCCACCACCACCGCCGACGTGGCGCAGGCTTTCATCGCCACCTGGGTCGCCCACTTCGGCGCACCGGCGGACATCTCGTCAGACCGCGGTCCACAGTTCACCTCCGAGCTGTGGGGCGCGGTCGCCCGCAACCTGGGGGTCAAGCTCCACCGTACTACGGCCTACCACCCCCAAGCAAACGGGTTGTGCGAGCGATTCCACCGCTCCATGAAGGCCGCGCTCATGGCCGGCCTTCAAGACGTCGGGTGGGCCGACCGGCTGCCGTGGGTCCTTTTGGGCCTTCGCACGGCCCCCAAGGAAGACCTCCAGGCATCCACCGCCGAGCTTGTCTATGGCCAGGTGCTACGCGTCCCGGGCGAATTTGTGCCCGACGCTACCAGTCCCTGGTCCGCAGCTCACCAGCGCTCGGACCTCCAGGAGGCCGCCCGACGGTTTGCCCCCGTGCCAACATCCCGCCACGGTGACCCCCAGTCCTACGTCCCCTAAGCACTCCGCACAGCGGAGTATGTTTTTGTGCGTCACGACGCACATCGGTGGCCACTCCAGCCGCCGTAAGACGGGCCCTTCCGGGTGCTGCGACGGGACGACAAGTCGTTCGTCATCGACATCGGCGGCAGGTCGGACCGGATTGCTGTGGACCGCCTCAAGCCGGCACACGTGGACGTCGACCACCCACCACGGGTGGCCCTTCCGCCGCGGCGAGGCCGCCCCCCGTCCACGGTGCCCCCCACTCGACCGCCCACCACCTCACCGGACCCCCTCCCACGACCCGCCAGGGGTCGCTTCGGCCGGGTCGTCAGGACCCCCCTCAAATTGACCCTGCCGGTGCAAGTCGATTCTGGGGGGACGTGTGTAGCGGCTGCCGCTGAGTTTTCACAATCGCCTTGCACCTATCAAGGACGCGGAGCGATCACCATGCCGGGCTCGTCCAGGACGCCCGGGCAGGCCCGCGCTCAACTTGCCAGGCCTCGGTCGGGACGCCCGGGCATGCCCGGGCATGCCCGGGCAGGCTCGCCCTCAACTTGCCAGGCCGCAGCCAGGACGCTGGGCCACGCCCCCTGGCGCCGGGCCTGGGCAAACCCCCTGGCGGAATAGATATATATTGCTGAGAGATAAACGGTTTTTCAGAGTGCCTGAGTGTTTGATTTCAATAAAGCAACTCAGATGAATTCCAGCTTTTTGTCGCGTCCATTCTTCTGATCGACGTGGGAGCCCCAGCTCCTTCAATGGTGTGATTCCACGGTGTTTATAATATGGTGTGATTCCACGGTGTTTATAATATGGTGTTGTAGCGGCTGCCGCTGGGGTTTCACAATCGCCTTGCACCTATCAAGGACGCGGAGCGATCACCATGCCGGGCTCGTCCAGGACGCCCGGGCAGGCCCGCGCTCAACTTGCCAGGCCTCGGTCGGGACGCCCGGGCATGCCCGGGCATGCCCGGGCAGGCTCGCCCTCAACTTGCCAGGCCGCAGCCAGGACGCTGGGCCACGCCCCCTGGCGCCGGGCCTGGGCAAACCCCCTGGGTTAATAGATATATATTGCTGACCGATAAACGGGTTTTCAGAGTGCCTGAGTGTTTGATTTCAATAAAGCAACTCGGATGAATTCTAGCTTTTTGTCGCGTCCATTCTTCCGATCGACGTGGGAGCCCCAGCTCCTTCATTGGTGACCTATCGACATGGACACGGCAGTCACCCTTAAACTGCCTACCTTCTGGGAGGCTCACGCGGCGGTTTGGTTCGCACAGGCGGAGTCCCTGTTCGCCCTGCGAGGCATCACGGCCGACGACACCCGCTTCCACCATGTGGTAGCTGCGCTCGGGTCGGCTACCGCGGCTCGCGCCCTGAGCCTCCTCGAAAGCCCGCCAGCCGCTGACAAATACGGCGCGATTAGGAAGCTTCTCCTCGATGCTTTCGCCCTCCCATCGGCGGAACGCGCACGGCGCCTGCTCGATCTGCCTGAGCTCGGCGACACGCGCCCTTCCGTGCGAATGGACTACATGCTTTCACTGCTCGGCGAGCACTCTCCGGCATTCCTGTTCCGAGAGCTGTTCCTCCGTCAGCTGCCTAACCCGGTACGCCTCGCCCTGGCAAGCACGACGATCACAGATCCCCGGGCCCTTGCCAGAGAAGCCGACAAGATCTCCGCCGCAGGACAGCGCATCGCAGCGGCGACATGGGACCCACCGCCGTCCGACGCAACACCCAGGGCGCCCGAGCTCCCGGCACGGTCGACGGCCGAACTGCCGACGCCATTGGCGGCCGCTCTACCGAGCCGACCACCTCCAGCACGACGACCGAGGCCTCCACCTGACCAAGCGTGGTGTTACTATCATGCCAGGTTCGGACAGAAGGCCCGGACATGCCGACCCCCGTGCACCTTTGGCGGGCCGGGAAACGGCCGGGCCGGCGTTCATTACCAGCCATGAGCGCCGGCCACACGGGCAACTTACTGTTCATCACGGATAAAGCGTCCGGACGGCGCTTCCTGTGCGACACCGGCGCCCAACTGAGCGTCATACCCGCCTCTGACCAGGACAGGCAATCCGCGGTTTGCGGCCCCTCCTTAGTTGCGGCCAACGGATCGACTATCCGCACCTTCGGCCCGCGCGACGTCACCCTCTGCTTCGGCGGCCAACGCTTTGCTTGGACGTTTGTAACCGCCAACGTGCCCGTGGCTCTGCTAGGCACCGACTTCCTCTGCGCACACGGACTGCTGGTGGACGTCCAACGGCGTCGTTTAATCAACGCTGAAACCTTCAGCTCCCTGGTATGCACATTGAGCAGCTCCGCGCCGACCGAGCTGGCATGCACCGTCCCGGCGGCGAACGAGTTTGCTCGCCTGCTCACGGAGTTCCCGGCCCTCACGCGGCCGACGTTTTCGGCCGTCGCAGTACGGCATGGGATCGAGCACCACATACCAACCACGGGCCCGCCGGTCTACGCCAGGGCCCGCCGCCTCGACCCAGCCAAGCTCGCCGTAGCGAAGGCCGAATTCGACGCGTTGGAGCACCTCGGCATCGTGCGGCGCTCCGATAGCGCGTGGGCCTCGCCACTGCACATCGTGCCAAAGCCGGGGGGTGGATGGCGCCCGTGTGGCGACTACCGCCGTCTGAATGACGCTACCACCCCCGACAGGTACCCGATCCCGCATATCCAAGACTTCTCCGCCCGTCTGGCGGGACGGGTCATTTTTTCGAAAATTGATCTCATACGGGGATATCACCAGGTACCTGTCAGGGCGGCCGACGTCCCTAAAACGGCAGTCATCACGCCGTTCGGCTTATTCGAATTCTTGCGGATGCCGTTTGGTCTCAAGAACGCGGCTCAGGCGTTCCAGCGCTTGATGGACGGCGTGCTGCGTGACCTGCCGTTCCTTTTCGTTTACCTGGACGACATCCTCGTCGCCAGCACGTCCCGGGCCGAGCACCTCCTCCACCTCCGAACACTGTTCGAGCGCCTCAGCGAGCACGGCCTCATCGTCAACCCGGCCAAATGCCACTTCGGCACGACAGCCGTTGATTTTTTGGGCCACCACATCACCAAGAACGGGGCCGTGCCGCTGCCAACCAAGGTCGAGGCCATCACCACGTTCCCGCGTCCCCGCACCATAAAGGCCCTGCAGGAATTCCTGGGAATGGTGAATTTTTATCACCGCTTCGTGCCCCGCGCTGCTCACCTCATGCGGCCCCTCTACGACGCCCTCCGGGGCAAGCCGGCCAAGCACGGCATCGCCTGGTCCACAGCAATGGATGCGGCCTTCCAACGCTCAAAGCGGGCCCTCGCCGACGCAACACTGCTCGCTCACCCGGTGCTCAACGCTCCCATCGCCCTCACCACGGATGCCTCCGACTACGCGGTGGGCGCCGTACATGAGCAATGGGTGAACGGGGTTTGGCAGCCACTCGCTTTTTTCAGCCGGCAGCTCCGGCCGAACGAGCTCAAATACAGCACGTTTGACCGGGAGCTCCTCGGTCTACACCTGGCCGTCCGCCATTTCCGCCACCTCCTGGAGGGCCGACCTTTCACGGCGTTCGTCGACCACAAGCCGTTGATTTACGCCATGGCCAAGGTCACGGAGCCATGGTCGGCCCGCCAACAGCGCCACCTCTCCGCCGTGTCGGAGTTTACCACGGACATCCGGCACGTCGCCGGCAAAAACAACGCCGTGGCCGACTGTCTTTCCCGGGCCAGCGCGAACGCGGTCCACCTGGGCGTGGATTTTGCGCTTATGGCGGCGGACCAAACCACCGACACCACGGTGCAAGCCCTCCGGGCGGCGGACACGGGCCTCCGCCTGGCCGACATCCCCTGCGCGGACACTGTCCTGCTCTGCGACGTCTCCCAAGGCCAGCCTCGCCCCATCGTGCCCGTCACCTGGCAACGCCGCATCTTCGCCTCCCTCCACGGCCTTTCCCACCCGGGCCGGAAAGCTTCCCAGAAGCTGGTGTCGGCGCGTTTCGTCTGGCACGGCCTTCGTCGGGACGTCCGCGATTGGACCAGCGCCTGCACGGCCTGCCAACGGGCCAAGGTCCACCGACACACCCAGGCCCCGCTGGCACCTTTCACCGTGCCCGAACGACGTTTCGACCACGTCAACGTGGATCTGGTGGGCCCCCTCCCCCCGTCACGGGGGTTCACACACCTGCTCACCATGGTGGACAGGACCACCAGGTGGCCGGAGGCCGTTCCCCTCGTCTCCACCACCACCGCCGATGTGGCGCAGGCTTTCATCGCCACCTGGGTCGCCCGCTTCGGCGCACCGGCGGACATCTCGTCAGACCGCGGACCACAGTTCACCTCCGAGCTGTGGGGCGCGGTCGCCCGCAACCTGGGGGTCAAGCTCCACCGTACTACGGCCTACCACCCCCAAGCAAACGGGTTGTGCGAGCGATTCCACCGCTCCATGAAGGCCGCGCTCATGGCCGGCCTTCAAGACGGCGGTTGGGCCGACCGGCTGCCGTGGGTCCTTTTGGGCCTTCGCGCGGCCCCCAAGGAGGACCTCCAGGCATCCACCGCCGAGCTGGTCTATGGCCAGGTGCTACGCGTCCCGGGCGAATTCGTGCCCGACGCTACCAGTCCCTGGTCCGCAGCTCACCAGCGCTCGGACCTCCAGGAGGCCGCCCGACGGTTTGCCCCTGTGCCAACATCCCACCACGGTGACCCCCAGTCCTACGTCCCCCCAGCACTCCGCACAGCGGAGTATGTTTTTGTGCGTCACGACGCACATCGGTGGCCACTCCAGCCGCCGTACGACGGGCCCTTCCGGGTGCTGCGACGGGACGACAAGTCGTTCGTTATCGACATCGGCGGCAGGTCGGACCGGATTACAGTGGACCGCCTCAAGCCGGCGCACGTGGACGTCGACCACCCACCACGGGTGGCCCTTCCGCCGCGGCGAGGCCGCCCCCCGTCCACGGGGCCCCCCACTCGACCGCCCACCACCTCACCGGACCCCCTCCCACGACCCGCCAGGGGTCGCTTCGGCCGGGTCATCAGGACCCCCCTCAAGTTGACCCTGCCGGTGCAAGTCGATTCTGGGGGGACGTGTGTAGCGGCTGCCGCTGGGGTTTCACAATCGCCTTGCACCTATCAAGGACGCGGAGCGATCACCATGCCGGGCTCGTCCAGGACGCCCGGGCAGGCCCGCGCTCAACTTGCCAGGCCTCGGTCGGGACGCCCGGGCATGCCCGGGCATGCCCTGGCAGGCTCGCCCTCAACTTGCCAGGCTGCAGCCAGGACGCTGGGCCACGCCCCCTGGCGCCGGGCCTGGGCAAACCCCCTGGGTTAATAGATATATATTGCTGACCGATAAACGGGTTTTCAGAGTGCCTGAGTGTTTGATTTCAATAAAGCAACTCGGATGAATTCTAGCTTTTTGTCGCGTCCATTCTTCCGATCGACGTGGGAGCCCCAGCTCCTTCAGTGTGATTCCACGGTGTTTATAACATGATGTGTACATGGTGTGATTCCACGGTGTTTATAACATGGTGTGATTCTACGGTGTATATAATATGGTGTGATTCCACTGTGTTTATAATATGGTGTGATTCCACGGTGTTTATAATACTAGGGCATGCCCGTACTATATCTATATCTAAAATTATATCCCCCCCTCTATTTACATGAAATGGTTTGGTTCATGAAATGTTTTGGTCCATTCGCAACGCCAAAGCGAACGGCGAACGCTTTACATGAAATGGTTTGGTTCATGAAATGTTTTGGTCCATTCGTAACGCCAAAGCGAACGGCGAACGGCGAACGGCTTGCGAGTACAGTGACAATCCCCCCCCCCCCCCCCCCCTCTATTTAGATGAAATGGTTTTTATTAGTTTTAAAACATAGTTTAACGCCAACATAGCGGCAACATAGTTTGCAAACGTGAAATAAATGAATACGCTCTCAAATGTGCCATCCGAGGCAGAGTGTGTCCGCCACGTTCGGCACACGCGATAGCTCGCTGCTCTGTGATTGGTTGAATCGTTTTTTGGACATAGCTCGGTAAGTAATTGTCCGATTAATATGAAACCTTGAAAAGGCACATCCTCGGGTCCCCAGCAATATACCTGGCAAGTTTAAAGTATATCGGACCCGTGGTTGTCGAGAAACAGCGGTCACAGACAAACGTACAAACAAACAAACACACAGAGATTACTGGAATTATAGATAGATGGTGTGTACGTGGTGTGATTCCACGGTGTTTATAACATGGTGTGATTCCACGGTGTTTATAACATGGTGTGATTCCATGGTGTATATAATATGGTGTGATTCCACGGTGTTGAAAATATGGTGTGATTCCATGGTGTTTATAATATGGTGTGATTCCACGGTATTTATAATGTGGTGTGATTCCACGGTGTTTATAATGTGGTGTGATTCCACTGTGTTTATAATGTGGTGTGATTCCACGGTGTTTATAATATGGTATGATTCCACGGTGTTTATAATATGGTGTGGTTCCATGGTGTTTATAATATGGTGTGATTCCAGGGTGTTTATAATATGGTATGATTCCACGGTGTTTATAATATGGTGTGGTTCCATGGTGTTTATAATATGGTGTGATTCCACGGTGTTTATAATATGGTGTGGTTCCATGGTGTTTATAATATGGTGTGGTTCCATGGTGTTTATAATATGGTGTGGTTCCATGGTGTTTATAATATGGTGTGGTTCCATGGTGTTTATAATATGGTGTGGTTCCATTGTGTTTATAATATGGTGTGATTCCATGGTGTTTATAATATGGTGTGATTCCATGGTGTTTATAATATGGTGTGATTCCATGGTGTTTATAATATGGTGTGATTCCACTGTGTTTATAATATGGTGTGATTCCATGGTGTTTATAATATGGTGCGATTCCACGGTTTATACTGTGGTGTGATTCCACGGTGTTTATAATATGGTGTGATTCAACTGTGTTTATAATATGGTGTGATTCCATGGTGTTTATAATATGGTGTGGTTCCATGGTGTTTATAATATGGTGTGATTCCACTGTGTTTATAATATGGTGTGATTCCATGGTGTTTATAATATGGTGTGGTTCCATGGTGTTTATAATATGGTGTGATTCCACGGTGTTTATAATATGGTGCGATTCCACTGTGTTTATAATATGGTGTGATTCCATGGTGTTTATAATATGGTGTGATTCCACTGTGTTTATAATATGGTGTGGTTCCATGGTGTTTATAATATGGTGCGATTCCACTGTGTTTATAATATGGTGTGGTTCCATGGTGTTTATAATATGGTGTGGTTCCATGGTGTTTATAATATGGTGTGATTCCACTGTGTTTATAATATGGTGTGATTCCATGGTGTTTATAATATGGTGTGATTCCATGCTGTTTATAATATGGTGTGATTCCATGGTGTTTATAATATGGTGTGATTCCACTGTGTTTATAATATGGTGTGATTCCATGGTGTTTATAATATGGTGTGATTCCACTGTGTTTATAATATGGTGCGATTCCATGGTGTTTATAATATGGTGTGATTCCACTGGGTTTATAATATGGTGTGATTCCATGGTGTTTATAATATGGTGTGATTCCATGGTGTTTATAATATGGTGTGATTCCACTGTGTTTATAATATGGTGTGGTTCCATGGTGTTTATAAGATGGGGCGATTCCACGGTGTTTATAATATGGTGTGATTCCATGGTGTTTATAATACGGTGTGATTCCACGGTGTTTATAATATGGTGTGGTTCCATGGTGTTTATAATATGGTGTGATTCCACGGTGTTTATAAGATGGTGCGATTCCACGGTGTTTATAATATGGTGTGATTCCATGGTGTTTATAATATGGTGTGATTCCACGGTGTTTATAATATGGTGTGGTTCCATGGTGTTTATAATATGGTGTGATTCCACGGTGTTTATAATATGGTGTGATTCCACGGTGTTTATAATATGGTGTGATTCCATGGTGTTTATAATATGGTGTGATTCCATGGTGTTTATAATATGGTGCGATTCCACGGTGTTTATAATATGGTGTGATTCCACTGTGTTTATAACATGGTGTGATTCCATGGTGTCTATAATATGGTGTGATTCCATGGTGTTTATAATATGGTGTGGTTCCATGGTGTTTATAATATGGTGTGGTTCCATGGTGTTTATAATATGGTGTGATTCCATGGTGTTTATAATATGGTGTGATTCCACTGTGTTTATAATATGGTGTGGTTCCATGGTGTTTATAATATGGTGTGATTCCACTGTGTTTATAATATGGTGTGGTTCCATGGTGTTTATAATATGGTGTGATTCCATGGTGTTTATAAGGTGGTGTGATTCCACGGTGTTTATAATATGGTGCGATTCCACGGTGTTTATAACATGGTGTGATTCCATGGTGTTTATAACATGGTGTGATTCCATGGTGTTTATAATATGGTGCGATTCCACTGTGTTTATAATATGGTGTGATTCGATGGTGTTTATAATATGGTGCGATTCCACGGTGTTTATAATATGGTGCGATTCCACGGTGTTTATAATATGGTGCGATTCCACGGTGTTTATAATATGGTGTGATTCCACTGTGTTTATAATATGGTGTGATTCCACGGTGTTTATAATATGGTGTGATTCCATGGTGTTTATAATATGGTGTGATTCCACGGTGTTTATAATGTGGTGCGATTCCACGGTGTTTATAATATGGTGCGATTCCACGGTGTTTAT
The DNA here is from genome assembly GCF_964187855.1 of Myxine glutinosa. Lineage (NCBI taxonomy): Eukaryota > Metazoa > Chordata > Myxini > Myxiniformes > Myxinidae > Myxine > Myxine glutinosa. Next base: position 117,832,303 of record NC_136262.1, read on the forward strand.
AATATGGTGCGATTCCACGGTGTTTATAATATGGTGCGATTCCACGGTGTTTATATTATGGTGCGATTCCACGGTTTTTTTTTATTTTATTTTATTTATTTATTTATTTTTTTTTTTTTTTTTTTTTTTTTTTTTTTTGTATACAAGTTCGAGGCTCGTGAAAGAGCGAACATTAATCACACAGAAAGACAAACCGACACATAAAACATATAACATAGGGAGCGGTAGACAAGATGGGGAGAGAGGGGGAAGGACACAAACACAACATTTGAGAGCAGGGACCGAGAGACATGGAGACATCGAGAGATCTGAGAGAGGGCGAGGGCTTTGGGGGGGGGGGGGCGTGGGAAGGGGGCAGTGGGAGAGGTATAAAACATATGGACCCTGCCAGGACTTACAGGAAAGAAGTTGGAATTTCAAACAAGGTGGATCTGGGGTGAATTAGCGGGGGTAGAAAAGATCAAGGTTTTGGATGGGGGAAGATAAGAGATGGTGGTGAACAGCTGTTTTAAAGACCTGGAGGGAGGAGTGGGATTGAAGGGAGTGAGGTAGTTTGTTCCAGAGGCGGGAGAAAAGAGGAATGAAAGAGTGAAGGTGAGCGGAGAGCCGAGATTTCGGCAGTTTAACCATCAGAGGGTTGCTGGCAGATCTTGTGCGACCTGTTGGAATATTTGGGGGACAGAGCACAGAGAGAGCTGGGGGTGCAAGGCCGGAGAGGAGTCGGTAGAAGACAGAAAGACCACCTACCTGCCTGCGGTGAGTGAGTGAAAGGCCCTCAGAGATAGCTTCATCGCGGGAGATTCCAATAATTCTGAAAGCTTTGGTTTCAACAGCGTGAAGCCGAGCTAGGTGTGAGGCAGGAGCACCGGCCCATAGGGGAGAACAGTATTCCATTGAGCTGCGGATGAAAGCCTTGTATGTGGTGAGGAGCTCAGGTGTGCCGAGGAAGGACTTCGCACGACGGAGGATGCCCAGTCGGCGACTGGCTTTGGAGCCCAGCTTGGAAATGTGGTTTTCCCAAGAAAGATCATGGCAGATAGTGAGACCCAAAATCTTGAGCGACAGAACTTCTTGGAGAGGATTGTTGAGAAAGTAGATGGGAGGGTTGTCCAGTCGATCTTTTCGGAGAGACATAGTAAGAGTGTGAGATTTGTCAGGATTGAAAGACATGTTCCACTTGTTTGACCAGTCTGTGATTTTGTCCAGGTCTTCAGAGAGTGAGGAGGCAGCAGACTGCCGATCTGAGGGAAGAGGAATGGAGCGGCAGAGAGTGGAGTCATCAGCAAAGAGATAGAGAGGATTTTCGAGAGAGTCAGAGAGATCATTGATGAAGACCAGAAAAAGCACGGGGCCCAGAACACTGCCTTGGGGAACTCCAGCCTGAACAGGAAGAGGAGATGAGAGAAACCCATTCAGGGCCACACGTTGACGACGACTAGAGAGGAAGTCCGCCAGCCATGCGTGGAGATTTCCATGGATACCAAAGGAGGAGAGTTTGGTGAGCAGAGCGGGGTGCCAGACCGTGTCGAAGGCATGTGATATGTCGAGGGAGACAGCTCTAATTTCCTGTTTGGCATTGAGGACCTCCATCCATTGTTGAGACAGCAGAAGCAGCATGTCCAGAGTAGAGTGACCTGGTCTGAAACCAAATTGATGATCAGAGATCAAGCCATTGGAGAAGAGGAAAGATTTCATATCAGAAGCAATGATGGATTCCATGACTTTGCTGATAATTGGGAGAAGGCTGATTGGTCTGTAGTTGCTAGGATCTGTTTTTGCACCTTTTTTGTGCAAAGCGGTGATGTTGGCTGATTTCCAAGCAGATGGCAGTTGACCTTGAGCAAAAGAGAGGGTGAAGAGAACAGAGAGAGGGTGAGATAGAGCAGCAGAGCAGGATTTTAGGACCCGTGGGCTGATGCCGTCGGGTCCAGTTGCAGAATCAGAGTCGAGGGTTGACAGAAACTTTTCCACCTTGTCAGGAGGAAAGGACACGGAGTCCAGGAGCAGCAGGGTACGACTGGGTATGGTGGGTACAGAGAGGGATGGGTTTGGGACACAAGATTTAGAGGCAAACACAGAGTTGAGGCATTCAGCTTTTTCACGTGCGGAGTCAGCTGTGTAGCCGTTTGAGGTAAGGGAGGGGATGGAGGGGGAACAAACACCAGAAACGGATTTGACCAGACGCCACCAGGATTTGGAAGAGGGAGACAGATAAGAGAGTTCGGTCTTGAGAACGGAGAGATATTCTTTCCTGGCTCTCCTGAGGGTGGACACACACTTGTTTCGGGCTTTGTGAAAGGAAATGAGATTTCCTTCCGTTGGATTTGCTTTCCAGGAGACGAAGGCAAGTTGTTTCTGGGCAACAGCCTCACCACAAGATTCCGTGTACCATGGACGGGAGGAAGGGTATGACAACTGAAGACGAGATGGGATAAATCTGTGCATGAGAGAGAGCAATTTACTTTGGAAGAATTCCCAGGATGAGTTGATGTCAGAGGTGGTAGAGATGGGAGACCAGTCCAGATGATTGATGGCTGCTTGAAGACCGTGCCAGTTGGCCTGAGTGAAATGCCAGACTCGTCGACGCTGAGCAGGCTCCCTGAGGATGGTCAGAGAGATGTCCACTTTAACAAGGACATGATCAGATGATCCGATCGGAGCAGAAGAAGAGCAGCAGACATTTTCAGGGAAGTTAGTCATAACCAAGTCCAGAAGAGAAGATGTTCCGTTGACTGAGATCCGGGTCGGGAAATTGACAGATTGTGTCAGTCCCAGTGAGTCGCAGAAGTCCTTTGCTGAGGAGCCATGGCTGGTGAGAGAGGTACCCACACCCAGCCAACTGGCATGATGACAGTTGAAATCACCACATATGAGGAAGAGAGAGTTGGGATGAGTAGATAGAAGTTGGTCCATATCATCAGACAGCGAGATGTAGATGGAGTCATCACTGTTTGGTGGACGGTACAACACACATATGAACAAGAGGTGGGAGCGAAGGGGAAGCCGTAGCCAGAGGTATTCCTGGGGGTGAGGTGGAGAGAGTGCAGTGCAGGGCGAGTGAGGAAGAGAGTTTTTGATAAAGATAGCAACCCCGCCTCCAGGACGAGGCTCAGGTCTATCATACCGGAGGAGGGAGTAGCCCGGGAGAGATACTATGGAATCAGAGACATCATAAAGGAGGAAAGTTTCTGTTAAGCAGATCACGTCTGGTTTGACAGAAGCAACCTGTATGGAGAGATCAGTTAAGTTTGAACGAAGGCCCCGGATGTTTGAGGTCCATACCGTTAATGAAGAGGAAGGGGGAGCATCAGATACAGAACAGGGGGGAGGAGGGGTAGGGTAAGATGTGGAAGAGGTGGAAGAGGTAGGGAGAGCTGTTGAAGGTGTGTCAGAGATTTCAGAATAGCTCGGAGAAAGGGAAGGATGGGGCGGACAAAAGGTTTGATGGTGATTGGGTGAGCCACAATGAGGTGTTATTTGAGGAGGGGGAAGAGCGAGGCAGAAGGTTGGGGGAGATGGAGGTGAGAGTTTGAAGGGGGAAGAAGCGGGGAGGATGCTTTGAGGAGGGGGAGTGAGAGGGGGGAAATTGAGAAGCAATGAGGGTGGGGAGATTTGAAGGGGAGGGGTGAGGGGGGAGTTTGGGAGGGAAGGGACAAGGGGAGGGATTTGAAAGGGATGGGATATGGGGGAGATTTGGAGGGGAGGGGTGAGGCAGGAGTCTAGGAGGGGAGGGGCGAGGGGGCGTCTTGGCGGGGAGGGGTGAGGGGGTAGTTTAGGAGGGAGGGGGCAAGGGGGGAGATTTGAAAGGGATGGGTGATGGGGAAGATTTGGAGGGGAGGGGTGATGGGGAAGATTTGGAGGGGAGGGGTTATGGGGAAGATTTGGAGGGGAGGGGTGAGATTGGATTTTTGAAAGTGTACGATTTATGGGAAACGAACATTTATTGCAAAATGTGTTTCTTGTGACCTTCGAGTTAAAAATACGTTTAAGGACGCTGGATGGAGGATGGAGTGCAGGAGAGTTTAGGGAATGTAGAAAAAAGGCACTATAGGAGATGGATTTTTTTTTTGGGATGAATTGATTTGGTGAGCAAGTCGAAAGCAGCCTTTTAAAGAAGAAGAAGAAAAAGGTGTTATAAAATATGACGGAATACATAACTTGAGGGGAAAGTGTAAACATTGAAGGTTAATGAGTGAAAACTATCTGGGGAAATGGAAATGGGGGAGAAACACGTGGTCGAAGAACGAACGCACGAATAAGAATGAATAAACGAATGAGAACAGAGAAAGAAATGTTTTTTTTTTTTTTGTTTGTTTTTTTTTTAGTTGAGATTTACACAAGGAAGTAGGCTATGGGTGAAAAGTCTGGGAATACAGAGAACGAAAGTTATTGGATCACAAACGACGGACCACTGAGAGAAAAACAAAGCCTCAAGGTTGTACAGTGCACACTGTACAAGGCCTTGCTCGCGACACGGCAAACAGACGATCAATTTATGAAAGATAAACACCGAGAAACAACCAAAGTTGCACACAATAACTTCACACACCGAAATATAAATACAGTTTCGACAAAATACAATTGTGAACAGACTTAACTTCGAAAAACGTGGAGACTGTGTGGAGCTTCGAAAATCCCTGCCGCCGTCTCCAAGATCTCGCGAGATCTCAATCACACCATATTATAAACGGTGTTTATAATATGGTGTGATTCCATGGTGTTTATAATATGGTGTGATTCCACGGTGTTTATAATATGGTGTGATTCCACGGTGTTTATAATATGGTGTGATTCCACGGTGTTTATAATATGGTGTGATTCCACTGTGTTTATAATATGGTGTGATTCCATGGTGTTTATAATATGGTGCGATTCCACGGTGTTTATAATATGGTGTGATTCCACTGTGTTTATAACATGGTGTGATTCCATGGTGTCTATAATATGGTGTGATTCCATGGTGTTTATAATATGGTGTGGTTCCATGGTGTTTATAATATTGTGTGGTTCCATGGTGTTTATAATATGGTGTGATTCCATGGTGTTTATAATATGGTGTGATTCCACTGTGTTTATAATATGGTGTGGTTTTATGGTGTTTATAATATGGTGTGATTCCACTGTGTTTATAATATGGTGTGGTTCCATGGTGTTTATAATATGGTGTGATTCCATGGTGTTTATAAGGTGGTGTGATTCCACGGTGTTTATAATATGGTGCGATTCCACGGTGTTTATAACATGGTGTGATTCCATGGTGTTTATAACATGGTGTGATTCCACGGTGTTTATAATATGGTGCGATTCCACGGTGTTTATAACATGGTGTGATTCCATGGTGTTTATAACATGGTGTGATTCCACGGTGTTTATAATGTGGTGTGATTCGATGGTGTTTATAATATGGTGTGGTTCCATGGTGTTTATAATATGGTGCGATTCCACGGTGTTTATAATATGGTGTGATTCCATGGTGTTTATAATATGGTGTGATTCCATGGTGTTTATAATATGGTGTGATTCCACGGTGTTTATAATATGGTGTGATTCCACGGTGTTTATAATATGGTGTGATTCCACGGTGTTTATAATATGGTGTGATTCCACGGTGTTTATAATGTGGTGTGATTCCACGGTGTTTATAATGTGGTGTGATTCCACTGTGTTTATAATGTGGTGTGATTCCACGGTGTTTATAATATGGTGTGATTCCATGGTGTTTATAATATGGTGTGATTCGATGGTGTTTATAATATGGTGTGATTCCACGGTGTTTATAATATGGTGTGATTCCACGGTGTTTATAATATGGTGTGATTCCACGGTGTTTATAATGTGGTGTGATTCCACGGTGTTTATAATGTGGTGTGATTCCACTGTGTTTATAATGTGGTGTGATTCCACGGTGTTTATAATATGGTGCGATTCCACGGTGTTTATAATATGGTGTGATTCCATGGTGTTTATAATATGGTGTGATTCGATGGTGTTTATAATATGGTGCGATTCCACGGTGTTTATAATATGGTGCGATTCCACGGTTTTATAATATGGTGTGATTCCATGGTGTTTATAATATGGTGCGATTCCACGGTGTTTATAATATGGTGTGATTCCATGGTGTTTATAATATGGTGCGATTCCACGGTGTTTATAATATGGTGCGATTCCACGGTGTTTATAATATGGTGCGATTCCACGGTGTTTATAATATGGTGTGGTTCCATGGTGTTTATAATATGGTGCGATTCCACGGTGTTTATAATATGGTGCGATTCCACGGTGTTTATAATATGGTGCGATTCCACGGTTTTATAATATGGTGTGATTCCATGGTGTTTATAATATGGTGTGATTCCACGGTGTTTATAATATGGTGTGATTCCACGGTGTTTATAATATGGTGTGATTCCACGGTGTTTATAATATGGTGTGATTCCACTGTGTTTATAATATGGTGTGATTCCATGGTGTTTATAATGTGGTGTGATTCCACTGTGTTTATAATATGATGTGATTCCACTGTGTTTATAATATGGTGTGATTCCATGGTGTTTATAATATGGTGTGATTCCACTGTGTTTATAATATGGTGCGATTCCACGGTGTTTATAATATGGTGCGATTCCACGGTGTTTATAATATGGTGTGATTCCATGGTGTTTATAATATGGTGTGATTCCACGGTGTTTATAATATGGTGTGATTCCACGGTGTTTATAATATGGTGTGATTCCATGGTGTTTATAATATGGTGTGATTCCACGGTGTTTATTATATGGTGTGATTTCATGGTGTTTATTATATGGTGTGGTTCCACAGTGTTTATAATGTGGTGCGATTCCACGGTGTTTATGATATGGTGTGATTCCACGGTGTTTATAATATGGTGCGATTCCACGGTGTTTATAATATGGTGCGATTCCACGGTGTTTATAATATGGTGTGATTCCACGGTGTTTATAATATGGTGCGATTCCACGGTGTTTATAATATGGTGCGATTCCACGGTGTTTATAATATGGTGCGATTCCACGGTGTTTATAATATGGTGTGATTCCACGGTGTTTATAATATGGTGTGATTTCATGGTGTTTATAATATGGTGCGATTCCACGGTGTTTATAATATGGTGCGATTCCACGGTGTTTATAATATGGTGTGATTTCATGGTGTTTATAATATGGTGCGATTCCACGGTGTTTATAATATGGTGCGATTCCACGGTGTTTATTATATGGTGTGATTTCATGGTGTTTATAACATGGTGCGATTCCACGGTGTTTATAATATGGTGTGATTCCACGGTGTTTATTATATGGTGTGATTTCATGGTGTTTATAACATGGTGCGATTCCACGGTGTTTATAATATGGTGTGATTCCACGGTGTTTATTATATGGTGTGATTTCATGGTGTTTATAATATGGTGTGATTCCACGGTGTTTATAATATGGTGCGATTCCACGGTGTTTATTATATGGTGTGATTTCATGGTGTTTATAACATGGTGCGATTCCACGGTGTTTATAATATGGTGCGATTCCACGGTGTTTATTATATGGTGTGATTTCATGGTGTTTATAACATGGTGCGATTCCATGGTGTTTATAATATGGTGTGATTCCACGGTGTTTATTATATGGTGTGATTTCATGGTGTTTATAATATGGTGCGATTCCACGGTGTTTATAATATGGTGTGATTCCACGGTGTTTATAATATGGTGCGATTCCACGGTGTTTATAATATGGTGCGATTCCACGGTGTTTATAATATGGTGCGATTCCACGGTGTTTATAATATGGTGTGATTCCACGGTGTTTATAATATGGTGCGATTCCACGGTGTTTATTATATGGTGTGATTTCATGGTGTTTATTATATGGTGTGATTTCATGGTGTTTATAATATGGTGCGATTCCACGGTGTTTATAATATGGTGTGATTCCACGGTGTTTATAATATGGTGCGATTCCACGGTGTTTATAATATGGTGCGATTCCACGGTGTTTATAATATGGTGTGATTCCACGGTGTTTATAATATGGTGCGATTCCACGGTGTTTATTATATGGTGTGATTTCATGGTGTTTATAATATGGTGCGATTCCACGGTGTTTATAATATGGTGCGATTCCACGGTGTTTATAATATGGTGCGATTCCACGGTGTTTATAATATGGTGTGATTCCCTGGTGTTTATAATATGGTGTGATTCCATGGTGTTTATAATATGGTGTGATTCCACGGTGTTTATAATATGGTGTGATTCCACGGTGTTTATAATATGGTGTGATTCCACGGTGTTTATAATATGGTGTGATTCCACTGTGTTTATAATATGGTGTGGTTCCACAGTGTTTATAATATGGTGCGATTCCACGGTGTTTATTATATGGTGTGATTCCACGGTGTTTATAATATGGTGCGATTCCACGGTGTTTATGATATGGTGCGATTCCACGGTCTTTATAATATGGTGTGGTTCCATGGTGTTTATAATATGGTGTGGTTCCATGGTGTTTATAATATGGTGTGATTCCATGGTGTTTATAATATGGTGCGATTCCACGGTGTTTATTATATGGTGTGATTACACGGTGTTTATAATATGGTGTGTATGTGGTGTGATTCCACAGTGTTTATAATATGGGGCGATTCCACGGTGTTTATAATATGGTGTGGTTCCACGGTGTATATGTGGTGTGGTTCCACGATGTATATGTGGTGTGGTACCATCGTGCATACATGGTGTGTTTCCACGGTGTATACGTGGTGTGGTTCCACGGTGTGTATGTGGTGTGGTTTCATGGTGTGTATGTGGGTGGTTCCACAGTGTATATGTGGTGTGGTTCCACGGTGTGTGTGTGTGTGGCGTAGTTCCATGGTGTGTATGTGGCGTGGTTCCACGGTGTGTGTGTGGCGTGGCTCCATGGTGTGTATGTGGCGTGGTTCCACGGTGTGTATGTGGCGTTGTTCCACGGTGTGTGTGTAGCGTAGTTCCATGGTGTATATGTGGCGTGGTTCCATGATGTGTATGTGGCGTGGTTCCATGGTGTGTATCAGTATGTGGTGTGGTTCTACAGTGTGTATGTGGTGTGTTTCCATCGTGTGTATGTGGTGTGGTTCCACGGTGTGGTTCAATTGTGTGTATGTGGTGTGGTTCCATGGTGTGCATGTGGTGTGGTTCCACAGTGTGTGTGTGGCCTGGTTCCTCAGTGTGTATGTGGTGTGGTTCCACGGTGTGTATGTGGTGTGCTTCCACAGTGTGTATGTGGTGTGCTTCCACAGTGTGTATGTGGCGTGGTTCCATCGTGTGTATGTGGCGTGGTTCCACGGTGTGTATGTGGTGTGGTTCCACAGTGTGTATGTGGTCTGTGGCGTGTATGTGGTGTGGTTCCAAGGTGTGTAAGTGGCCAAACAACATATTCTTTCTGAAATTGTGAAGCACCAGATTGTTCATAAACACCATAATGGTGGGATCAACCTGCCAGGTGTATTTCCATTTCTCATGAGTGATGACGTCACTTACCTGCACCTCCATCTTAGTGGGGCGGATATGTGTAAAAAGCCACCAGGATTGTGGGTTTGGTGGTAAAAGCACCAAAATTGGCATATATGTTGCCAAGATGGTACTAATTAACTTGAGATAGGGTACCATGCTGGATTTTTTTCCGAGAAGCCCGTAAAGTGCGAAAATTCAAAATGGCCGCCGCCGGAATTGAAAATATCTATTAATTGCTGTATCTTTGTGAATAGTTAACATATAAACTGAAATAAAGTATCCTTTTGTATGTTTTCAGACATGCAGAATCCAATGGAACCATCATTTGGTTGAAAAAAATGCATATATATCAACATAGTGGTCAACTCTATGCTAAAATTCAAAATAGCCGCCATTCGAATTGTTGATATCTACCACCCAAATCATATAATACCAAGTAATTTTGTCATAAAACATAGATCAAGTTTATTAATTAATATATTTCAGGCATAATGGCACCGTCAATTAAAACAATACAAATGCATAGTGAACCCCTTCCAATACCATCCCCTTCATCAAGCCTACGTATGTCAATCGGTAATGGTTGGTTGCCCACTTCAAGAAATTTGCTCAAGTTTTCACCCAGGGTATCATATCCAACACCAACGTCTGTGCGTTTTGATTTCGCTGGACATTGCAGTGGTTTATCCGAGTGTTCTTGGCATAAGGCACACATACTCCAGTCTATCGGTTGACATGTGTCTACAGTTGATCTCAGTGTCTCGCCGTGAACAAGTTTGCATTTTTTCCGTGTCGACATAATTCCCGTTCACTCACCTACGAAGAGAAGAAACACAAATTATTCCAACAACAACAACAACAACAACAACAACATGCATTTTAAGGCCATTTTCCCTGCTAGAGCAGGGGTTAGCCTTGCGGTCCCCATGACGATCTTCTCCATTTTGCCCTATTTTCTGCATCTCTCCTTGTTAATCCCCTTGCCCGCATTTCTTCTTCCATCTTTAGCCAAGTCTTTCTCGGTCTTCCCCGTCCTCCACTTCCTTCTACATTCATTTCCTTCACTCTTCTCAACCAGTCACTTTCATCCTTCCTCAACACATGACCAAACCATCTCAACCTGTTCCTCTTCACAGCATCAATCACAGGCTCTATTCCCATCATCTTTCGCAATTCATCATTTGTCTTCCTCTCTCTCTCAACGATACTCCGCACATCCATCGAACCATTCGCATTTTCACCCTTTCCAGCCTTCGTTGCTGCTCTACGTTCATTACCCATGTCTCGCTCCCATAAATCATAACACTTCTCACACATGCAGCATACACCTTTCCCTTCAGCTTCAGCGACACTCTCCTCCTCATCAGCACGCCACTCAGTTCCCGAAACTTCTTCCATGCACATCTCACTCGAGCAACCGTTGCCGAGTCTGATCCACCTTCTCCATTCAGATCCATGGTGAGATGGTGAATCCATGGTGAGACCCCAAATTATTCCAACAAGAAACAATAATTCCTTTTTCTTTCCCTTAATTATTGCATGATCCTGCAGTTCGTCACAATGGATAGTATGAATATGATGATCCAACGAGGTGATGATATACATTCCTCCTGTAGGAGAGTGAGAAAGATTCATGCGAGTGCGAAAGTACTCGTCCCATGATATATATGCATTTTTTCAACCAAATGATGGTTCCATTGGATTCAGCATGTCTGAAAACATACAAAAGGATACTTTATTTAAGTTTATATGTTAACTATTCACAAAGATACGGCAATTAATAGACATTTTCAATTGCGGCGGCGGCCATTTTGAATTTTCGCACTTTATGGGTTTCTCGGAAAAAAAATCCACCTTGGTACCATATCTCAAGTTAATTAGTACCATCTTGGCATCATATATGCCAATTTTGGTGCTTTTACCACCAAACCCACAATCATTTCACATATCTGCCCCACTATCTCCCTCCCTGGGATTAAAGATCCCATTTAACCGCAAACACACCACCTCGGGTTTCTTTTTAATGTCACAAGAGACACAGTGACGTCATCAAGGTAAGAAACTCAAATGGAGTTCAAGAAAAAGTACATTTCACCACGAAACGTTTGTTTTACTTTTCAATGAACGAAATTGAATGAATTTCACCACGAAACTCACCTGTGGTCAAATTGGTGGTTTTGAGGTTAAATTCTCACCGGTTTCCTCCAGTGTCGTTTGTTTCGTGTACATCCGTTGATGACGTCATGAAAGTGCACACCTTGTAGGTTGAACATCATCATCATGGATGTACCTGCCTGGAGAATAAATTAATAATAAATGTCTCGATGATAAGATTCACCTGGTGTATCGATCCCAATGATACACTATTGGAGTACTATAAAAATCCCACATTATCAAAATGGAACTCATTCATCGATCGTTTCATTATCGTCAAGCGATCGAGGCTCATGGAGGAGGTGAGAGTGATTACAGGTGTCAAGTGATCGAGGCTCATGGAGGAGGTGAGAGTGATGACAGGTGTCAAGTGATCGAGGCTCATGGAGGAGATGAGAGTGATGACAGGTGTCAAGCGATCAAGGCTTATGGAGAAGGTGAGAGTGATGACAGGTGTCAAGCGATCAAGGCTCATGGAGGAGGTGAGAGTGATGACAGGTGTCAAGCGATCGAGGCTTATGGAGGAGGTGAGAGTGATGGCATGTGTCAAGTGATCGAGGCTTATGGAGGAGGTGAGAGTGACGAAAGGTGTCAAGCGATCAAGGCTTATGGAGGAGGTGAGAGTGATGGCATGTGTCAAGTGATCGAGGCTTATGGAGGAGGTGAGAGTGACGACAGGTGTCAAGCGATCAAGGCTTATGGAGGAGGTGAGAGTGATGGCATGTGTCAAGTGATCGAGGCTTATGGAGGAGGTGAGAGTGATGACAAGTGTCAAGCGATCGAGGCTCATGGAGGAGGTGAAAGTGATGGCAGGTGTCAAGCGATCGAGGCTCATGGAGGAGGTGAGAGTGATGACAGGTGAGTATATGATAAATGTTGTTCCTGGGACAGCCCCAAATCTCCATTCACTTACATGTAAATTTTCCTCTCAACATCACTTTTCTTCATTTCCCCTTAACACCTCTATTCCTTCCCCCCTTGGTCTTATGGGCCTTTTACTCTTACTATCAATGATCATTGTTGTTTAGTAGACCACTCAAACATCGATCCTACAAATATTTGTTTATGTGTGGGAAATAATTTAATTCTCTTACCACTACCATCACCATCTAATACATTAACAAAAAAGATGTTTGAGTTTGCTTCTTTATTAAGATATTGTAACTGAGTTAAGATAAAATGATAAACCTCCCTCAATGTTCTTGTTTGAGCGCCTCCAGTGCCACACACTTTTTGGTCGGCTCTGCCCACTTTTTGTTAAGCCCCGCCCACTTTTTGTTAAGCCACGCCCACTTTTTACTAAACCCCGCCCACTTTATAAACTCTGTCATTGTATCATTTTCAGTTAAGACATTACATCATTTTCAGGGAATTTTCATCACATCATTTCCAGTTAAGACATGCCCAGGGAATTTCCACAGGAAATAACACACCCAGTCCTTATAAAAGGCACCGACCACACAGGCTTTTTCAAACACGCTTTCTGCTTCACTTGAGAATTGACTACTATGCCGAAATGAAATGGGATAACATTGCTATTCCTTGGAGTCCTACTACCGGTGTAGAACTCAACCTTCAGATTGATGAACTGGACTCAAACCTCTTTATCAATGGAGGTAAGTTTGTTTATTTATTTTATTTTATTTTATTTTTATTTTTTTTAGATGAGACTCGTGTAAGAGTTAACAAAGTTTATTTTAATATTCATAGAGCTTGATTTATACAAATTAAAATATTGTATTAAATTAATACATTGTTATTTTCTTTCACAGGAAATTGTATCTGAGATACGAAATGAAAATTCTGCTTTTAACACAACTTGGGATGAAGTTATTTTTTTGTTTGAAAACATTTTGAACAACCAAGACCCACAGAACGAGTTCTACCTTGATGACCCAGCCAAAGAGTTATACCTTGGAGATCCACAAAATCCTGAAAAAGAGTTCTACCATGATGATACTTATTGTGAGTTATCAAAACAAAACCCACTGAACAAGTTCTACCTTGATGAGCCAGAATACAAGTCATACATTGGAGACCCACAAATTTCTGAAAATTGGGAAAGGGGAGTTCTCCCTGATCGTCCGCAGTTATACTATGTGAGACACATCACAGAAACCCTAAAAAATTGGGAAATGGGAATTCTCCCTGATGGTCTGCAGTTATACTATGTGAGACACATCACAGAAACCCTAAAAAATTGGGCAAGGAGAGTTCTCCCTGATGGTCCGCAGTTATACTATGTGAGACACATCATAGAAACCCTAAAAAATTGGGAAAGGGATGTTTTCCCTGATGGTCCGCAGTTATACTATGTGAGACTTATCACGGAAACCCCCAATATTTCTGAAAATTGTGGTTCTACCTTGGAGACTTGGAAAGATGGTTATATTTTTGGAGACTCGGAATGGGGGTTTTGTTTTGATGACTCGGAATGTGATACCTATCTTGGAGGCTCAACAGGAATGTGGTTATACCTTGGGAACTTGGAAAGTTGGTTTTATTTTGGAGACTCTACCTGTGGGGTCCATCTTGGAGACTCTTTGGATTCTAAAGCAATGAACAATGTTCTTTGTTTAATGACGCTTGATTTAAGCAATATCAAGAAAGTTTGAGGAAGAAAATGCTGGAAAATTCTTTCTTCCCATTTCTACTTCTTCAAACTTGAAAGCCTTGAAAGACAGAATTGGTAGAGGAGGAAAAAAAAAAAACGTATTTAAAAAAAGAAGAAAAAAAAGATTATGTTAGGGTTAGGGTGGAATTTTGAATGTGAGGGTTAGGGATGGGGTTGGGTTAGGGATGGGGTTGGGTTAGGGTGGGATTTTGAATGTGAGGGTTAGGGTTGGGGTTGGGTTAGGGATGGGGTTGGGTTAGGGTTGGGATTTTGAATGTGAGGGTTAGGGATGGGTTGGGTTAGGGATGGGGTTGGGATGGGGTTGGGATGGGTTGGGTTAGGGATGGGGTTGGGTTAGGGATGGGGTTGGGTTGGGTTAGGGATGGGGTTGAGTTAGGGATGGGGTTGGGTTAGGGATGGGGTTGGGTTAGGGATGGGGTTGGGTTAGGGATGGGGTTGGTTTAGGGATGGGGTTGGGTTAGGGATGGGGTTGGGTTAGGGATGGGTTGGGTTAGGGAAGGGGTTGGGTTAGGGATGGGTTTGGGTTAGGGATGGGGTTGGGTTAGGGATGGGGTTGGGTTAGGGATGGGGTTGGGTTAGGGTTTGTATATTATTATGACTCACTCACACATACACACACACAAAAGTTAAGCCCCAACTGAAAAGTTGAGGGATTCTGTGTTTGGGGTTCACAGATCTCAAGAACGTATCCCCATTGTACACACAAAAGTTAAGCCCCAACTGAAAAGTTGAGGGATTCTGTGTTTGGGGTTCACAGATCTCAAGAACGTATCCCCATTGTACACACACACAAAAGTTAAGTCCCAACTGAAAAGTTGAGGGATTCTGTGTTTGGGGTTCACAGATCTCAAGAACGTATCCCCATTGTACACACACACAAAAGTTAAGCCCCAACTGAAAAGTTGAGGGATTCTGTGTTTGGGGTTCACAGATCTCAAGAACGTATCCCCATTACATTTTATTTATTTATTTATTATTTTCAAGGGTATTATATGCTTACTTGTGTTTTTTGTAATTCTTGTGAGTAAAATGAACCCAAGATTTCTTCCCCATTCATATCATATAATTTGTAAGTCCAAGGGACTGTATCCATTACATCAACAATTTTAAATAATTCATTAGTCCATCTCTTTGTATAACCTGGTGTTGGGCTAGCGGCTAGGGTGCCAGCTTAGGATCCTAGGATCCTGGGTCCGAATCCCGGTCGATCGCTGAATTAACGCCAGGGGGGTTGACTCAGCCTGTCATCCTTCCGAGGTCGGCTAATTGAGTACCAGTTCACTGGTAATTCCCTGCTTGTCGTAAAAGGCGACAAAAAGGGTTGGCGGCAGGAAGGGCATCCGGCCGTAAAACATTGCTTCAAAAAGGGGACAGAAAAACAACAACAACCACGGTCCCCAAAAAAGGCCAACCCCCGCTTTGCAGGGAAAAATGGCCTCTAAATGTGTTTTTTGTTTTTTTATATCTCTTTGTATAACCTTTCTCAAAATGGCTTTTCCATCTGTATATTCTTACAATATCACCAACTTTGAACTTGGGCTTTCTCAAATTAATCTCCTTTTCATATTCTAATTTTGTAAATGATTCTGACGGTTTTCATTTTGTTGATGAATGAACGGTATTATTGTAATTATCTACAATATCTTGAATTAAATATACCCATTGTTGAGAACCGAGTTGTGTGAATTTTTTATATAATTTCTCTTTCAAAGTACGATTAAAACGCTCAATAACAACTGCTTTTCCTTCATTAAAGGTGCTGTATAATTTAATACCCTCCCCCTTAAGAAATTTCATAAATATTTTGTTATAGAACTCTGTTCCCTCATCAGTCCATACCTTCTTTGGTTTCCTTTTATCCCTATCAAATATTAGCTTAAAGGCTAACATTAAAGTATTACCTCTCTTGTTTTTCAAAGGAACAACCCAGGCAAATCTACTCCTCAAATCAATAACGGTTAAAGCATACCTGTATCCCTTATCATTATTTAGTTCGATTAAATCAGCGGACCATATGTGGTCGGTGTATTTAGAATAAACTTTCCTTCTTTTAAACTTTGTGATTATAGGTTTATGTAATTCATTAGCCAAAAGCTCCTCAGTCTTGATAACATCAT
This sequence comes from Myxine glutinosa, assembly GCF_964187855.1. Lineage (NCBI taxonomy): Eukaryota > Metazoa > Chordata > Myxini > Myxiniformes > Myxinidae > Myxine > Myxine glutinosa. Next base: position 117,848,717 of record NC_136262.1, read on the forward strand.
TGGAGTTTAATAGTTTTTTGGGGAATAACCAAGACCAAGTTTCAATTTAGCACTTATCATTCTTTTTACAATAAACCTATCAACTTTCTCTCTCAATGTAGGATTTTGTATCAAGGACAAATTATACATTTCTCTGTCTGCTTCATGTTTTTCATCCAATGTAGTGGTATTCCCATAAGCAATATCATGCTTCATGCACACTTCATCAACCCTATTTATAGGCTTGGACCAAGGTTTAGGATTGTCAGCCTCATATAATCTTTTATCCAGGTTTGTTCCAGGACCACAGAAAGAATATCCAGGTAGATGTAATTCCCCAGGAATTCCAGTTGTTGTAAATTTACTTCCTGACAGAAACTTTTGTATGTCTCCTCCACTTTTAGGAGAGATGAATTGGCACTTTTTAGAGCCACACACTTGACATATTCCTTTTTGATAAACTCTATTTTTAGCTTTAACATAAGAGATATTTTTAGATTTGGTTTTCTTTTTACATTTGAGACAATAACTCATATTTATTTATCAGAAAAATTCCGACAGAGTATCAAAACCTTTTTGGTTTTCAACATATACATTTCTATCTTAATTTTTAAAACATAAAGAATCCTTAGGAATGCCTTCACTCTCTCCTCCATTTATTTACAAATAAAAACTAACTAAAGTCAATAACACCAACATCATCAACTATATGACCTTTGTCTTCTTCATGTAAATCTCCTCGCTGAACTCATCTCAACCATTTTTAAAATCATTATCTTAGTAAGAGTCGTTAATTCTTTATTTTCCTCTTCGGTGCGTTGAGATTGATTTATTTGCTGTAATACACTCAATCTTTTACGAATCTTACTGATTTCCATCTTTTTATATTTTTCCTCCCTCTCTCTTTGCTCCCTTTCCTCCCTCTCCTCCTTCTCCTTTTTCTCCCTCTCCTCCTTTTTCTCTTTTTCCTCCTTCTCCCTTTTCTCTCTTTCCTTCTTCTCCCTTTTCTCCCTCTCCTCCTTCTCCTTTTTCTCCCTCTCCTCCTTCTCCTTTTTCTCCCTTTCCTCCTTCTCCTTTTTCTCCCTTTCCTCCTTCTCCTTTTTCTCCCTTTCCTCCTCTTCTTCAACTCCTTCCTCATCCCTTGCTACCCTTGAGTTTGAGCCCCAAAGAATATTATACATATACTCATCTGGATTTTGAGATATTCTTGTATCTATATTTATTTTTCTCATAATAGGATACCAATAAGATTTGTTGATGATTTCTAAAAGAGTTTTATATTTCATAACTTTGAGAAGTTCATTTTTATTTAATATTTTAAACAAGTCTCTATTTGTGGGTTTAGCAATATCAGTATAAGGCCAGTTTTTGATGACAAAATTCCCATGTATATGCTCCAAATCATAAGGTATGTAATACCGAGCACCCTTTTCTTGTAGGTATCCTTGAATACAAAAATTATAATTCTCTTGTAGTCTTCTTCCTGCCATTTATGTATCAGAAATATATGTGAGATTAATATTATGACAGGTAATACCACCCCATCTTCCCACTACCAAATCGGTTTGTATTCCTCGGCTTTCTATCCTTATCTCATTACCTTCCTTCTTTGTCATGCTAACCATCGCTATACTATCATATATTTTTCTTTTCTTAAAATCATGTATTTGTTGTTTACTAATTGTACTTCCACATAAATCCTTATCCTCGCCAAGCGGATAATATTCTTCTTTACGAGACTGATTCAAATCATGTAGGTCTTCTAAGTTTATTGAAAAATACCAATTATACCCTAAATCAGGCATATCATACCCCCATTTATTAATTTGCATATTAACTATATGTCCTTCTTTATAAAATTCAATTGTAAGCAGGTAGTTAAATTCAATGAGGAAAGGTGTATTAGTCAGGTTCACTATGTTTTTTCGTTCAAAATTTTGGTAGCTTAGCAAAACTATACATTTTTGGAATATTCAGAGCATGAGGAATCCAAAAATTAATGTTTACATTTGCGTAGACACCTTTGCGAAAATGACACTCAGGACAGTGATGAAGATCTGTAAAAGCATATTCCTGAACGGTATAGACCTCGTAGATCCTGTGTATAGGACTTATAGTTCAATCTGATACTACCTATAACTTCCTAGAACAACCTATAACTTCAAAGGACTTGCAATATCATGTATTATGTTATATCAGTTATATCACAAATATAAAGACAATGGTTTTCAATTACCTTTGTTTGTTGCTTTTCTATAATCCTGAGCACTATTTTGAGGCCTTTATTGGATTCCTTGACCCAGAAAACATAGGATTAGCATATTTAATTAAGTCTCTAGGTTGACTAGAAGCCGAGATCGCGCAAAATATGTATTTTATGGCGGCCATTTTCAAAATCCAAAATGGCGGCCATGCAGGTGTCTGTGCAAATGCCAACATTGATTTTCAGATTCTCCATGCTCTGAAGATTCCAAAAATGTACAGGTTTGCTAATCCCAAAATTTTGAAAGAAATTATATTTGTTAACATAGTGAACCTGAGTAGTGTATATATGTTGCTTCTGGGACACTCTCATTTTTCCCATTGACTTACATGTTAATTTTTCCCCTCCCTCATTGCCCCTAAACACCTCTATTTCTCTCACCCTGTTCTTTACGAACCTTCTAACCTTTTGACATGTTATCCTTATTCATTAGACCACTTAAACAATGGTCCTTCTGTGTGAACCTGTGATCCTTCTGACCTTATGGACCTTTTAACCTTTTACTCTTAATATCATCTGGTGAATCATCTTTGGCCCACTCAAACAACGACCCTACAAATATTTGTTTATGCGTGGGAAATAATTTAATTCTCTTGCCATTCTCTTCACCATCTAATATATTAACAAAAAATATGTTTGAGTTTGGTTCTTTATTAAGATATTTTAACTGAGCTAAGATAAAATGGTAAACCTCCCTCAATGTTCTTGTTTGAGCGCATCCAGTGCCACACACTTTTTGGTAGGCTCTGTCCACCTTTTGTTAAGCTCCGTCCACTTTTTGGTAAGCCCGCCCCCTTTTGTTAAGCCCCGCCCACTTTTGCGAAGCCCCGCCCACTTTTTGTGAAGCGTCGCCCACTTTTTGCTAAGCCCCGCCCACTTTATAAACTCTTTAGCATTGTATCATTTCCAGGTAATACATTACATCATTTTCAGGGAATTCCCATCACATCATTTCCAGTTAAGACACGCCCAGGGAATTTCCACAGGAAATGACACACCCAGTCCTTATAAAAGGCACCGACCACACAGGCTTTTTCAAACATGCTTTCTGCTTCACTTGAGAATGGACTACTATGCCGAAATGGAATGGGATAACTTTGCTATTCCTTGGAGTCCTACTACCTGTGTAGAACTCAACCTTCAGATTGATGAACTGGACTCGAACCTCTTATCAATGGAGGTAAGTTTGTTAATTTATTTATTTATTTAATTAATTATTAATTTAATTATTAATTTTAAATTTTTTTTTTTTTAGATGAGACTCGTGTAAGAGTTAACAAAGTTTATTTTAATATTCATAGAGCTTGATTTATACAAATAAAAATATTGTATTAAATTAGTACATTGTTATTTTCTTTCACAGGAAATTGTATCTGAGATACGAAATGAAAATTCTGCTTTTAACACAACTTGGGATGAAGTTATTTTTTTGTTTGAAGACATTTTGAACAACCAAGACCCCCAGAACGAGTTCTACCTTGATGACCCAGCCAAAGAGTTATACCTTGGAGATCCACAAAATCCTGAAAAAGAGTTTTACCATGATGATACTTGTTGTGAGTTATCAAAACAAAACCCACTGAACAAGTTCTACCTTGATGAGCCAGAACACAAGTCATACATTGGAGACCCACAAATTTCTGAAAATTGGGAAAGGGGAGTTCTCCCTGATGGTCCGCAGTTATACTATGTGAGACACATCATAGAAACCCTAAAAAATTGGGCAAGGAGAGTTCTCCCTGATGGTCCGCAGTTATACTATGTGAGACACATCATAGAAACCCTAAAAAATTGTGAAATGGGAATTCTCCCTGATGGTCCGCAGTTATACTATGTGAGACACATCATAGAAACCCTAAAAAATTGGGAAAGGGAAGTTTTCCCTGATGGTCCGCAGTTATACTATGTGAGACTTATCACGGAAACCCCCAATATTTCTGAAAATTGTGGTTCTACCTTGGGGACTTGGAAAGATGGTTATATTTTTGGAGACTCGGAATGGGGGTTTTGTTTTGATGACTCGGAATGTGATACCTATCTTGGAGGCTCAACAGGAATGTGGTTATACCTTGGGAACTTGGAAAGTTGGTTTTATTTTGGAGACTCTACCTGTGGGGTCCATCTTGGAGACTCTTTGGATTCTAAAGCAATGAACAATGTTCTTTGTTTAATGACGCTTGATTTAAGCAATATCAAGAAAGTTCGAGGAAGAAAATGCTAGAAAATTCTTTCTTCCCATTTCTACTTCTTCAAACTTGAAAGCCTTGAAAGACAGAATTGGCAGAAGAGGAAAAAAAATAAAAATGAAATACATATTTTTTTAAAAGAAGAAAAAAAAGATTATGTTAGGGTTTGGGTGGGATTTTGAATGTGAGGGTTAGGGATGGGGTTGGGTTAGGGATGGGGTTGGGTTAGGGTTGGGATTTTGAATGTGAGGGTTAGGGTTGGGGTTGGGTTAGGGATGGGGTTGGGTTGGGATTTTGAATGTGAGGGTTAGGGTTGGGGTTGGGTTAGGGATGGGATTGGGTTAGGGTTGGGATTTTGAATGTGAGGGTTAGGGATGGGTTGGGGTTGGGTTAGGGATGGGGTTGGGTTAGGGATGGGGTTGGGTTAGGGATGGGGTTGGGTTAGGGATGGGGTTGGGTTAGGGATGGGGTTGGGTTAGGGATGGGGTTGGGTTAGGGATGGGGTTGGGTTAGGGATGGGGTTGGGATAGGGATGGGGTTGGGTTAGGGATGGGTTGGGTTAGGGATGGGGTTGGGTTAGGGATGGGGTTGGGTTTGGGATGGGGTTGGGTTTGGGTTAGGGATGGGGTTGGGTTAGGGATGGGGTTGGGTTAGGGATGGGGTTGGGTTAGGGTTTGTATATTATTATGACTCACTCACACATACACAAAAGTTAAGCCCCAACTGGAAAGTTGAGGGATTCTGTGTTTGGGGTTCACAGATTTAAAAACGTATCCCCATTATACACACACAAAAGTTAAGCCCCAACTGAAAAGTTGTGGGATTCTGTGTTTGGGGTTCACAGATTTAAAAACGTATCCCCATTATACACACACAAAAGTTAAGCCCCAACTAAAAAGTTGTGGGATTCTGTGTTTGGGGTTCACAGATTTAAAAACGTATCCCCATTATGCACACACAAAAGTTAAGCCCCAACTAAAAAGTTGTGTGATTCTGTGTTTGGGGTTCACAGATTTAAAAACGTATCCCCATTACATTTTATTTATTTATTTATTATTTTCAAGGGTATTATATGCTTACTTGTGTTTTTTGTAATTCTTGTGAGTAAAATGAACCCAAGATTTCTTCTCCATTTAAATCATATAATTTGTAGGTCCAAGGGACTGTATCCATTACATCAATGATTTTAAATAATTCACGAGTCCATTTTTGTGTATAACCTTTCTCAAAATGACTTTTCCATTTGTATATTCTTACAATATCACCAACTTTAAACTTGGGCTTTCTCAAATTAATCTCCTTTTCATATTCTAATTTTGTAAATGTTTCCGATGGTTTTGATTTTGTTGATGAATGAACTGTATTATTGTAATTATCTACAATATCCTGAATTAAATACACCCATTTTTGAGAACCGAGTTGTGTGAATTTTTTATATAGTCTCTCTTTCAAAGTACGATTAAAACCCTCAATAACAACTGCTTTTCCTTCATTAAAGGTGCTGTATAATTTAATACCCTTCCCCTTAAGAAATTTCATGAATATTTTGTTATAGAACTCTGTTCCCTCATCAGTCCATAACTTCTTTGGTTTCCTTTTATCCCAATCAAATATTAGCTTAAAGGCTAACATTAAAGTATCACCCCTTTTATTTTTTAAAGGGACAACCCAGGCAAATCTACTCCTCAAATCAATAACGGTTAAAGCATACCTGTATCCCCTATCATTATTCAATTCAATTAAATCAGCGGACCATATGTGGTCGGTGTATTTAGAATAAACCTTCCTTCTTTTAAACTTTGTGATTATAGGTTTGTGTAATTCTTCAGCCAAAAGCTCCTCAGTCTTGATGACATCATTAGAGCCTAATAGTTTTTTGAGGAATAACCAAGACCAAGTTTCAATTTAGCATTTATCAAATTTCTCACAATAAACCTATCAACTTTCTCTCTCAACGTTGGATTTTGTATCAAAGACAAATTATACAACATTTCGCTGTCGGCTTTATGTTTTTCAGTCAACGTAGTGGTTTTCCCATAAGCAATATCATGCTTCATACACACTTCGTCAACCCTATTTGTAGGTTTAGACCAAGGTTTAGGATTGTCAGCCTCATCTAATCTTTTATCCAAGTTTGTTCCTGGACCACAGAAAGAATACCCTGGAAGGTGTAATTCCCCTGGAATTCCAGTTGTTGTAAATTTACTTCCTGACAGAAACTTTTGTATGTCTCCTCCTCTTTTAGGAGAGATGAATTGGCACTTTTTAGAGCCACATACTTGACATATTCCTTTTTGATAAACTCTATTATTTTTAGCTTTAACATAAGAGATATTTTTAGATTTAGTTTTCTTTTTACATTTGAGACAATAGCTCATATTTATTTATCAGAAAAATTCCGACAGAGTATCAAAACCTTTTTGGTTTTCAACATATACATTTCAATCTTTATTTTTAAAACATAAAGAATCCTAAGGAATGCCTTCACTCTCTCCTCCATTTATTTACAAATAAAAACTAACTAAAGTCAATGACACCAACATCATCAATCACATAATCTTTTCCTTCTTCTTCTTCTTCTTCACCACTTTCTCGTTTAAATCTCCTCCCTGAAATTGAAGACATTGACGTTGTTATTTTTGAAACCATTATCTTCATAAGAGTTGTTAATTCTTTAATTTCCTCTTCGGTGCGTTGAGATTGATTTATTTGCTGTAATACACTCAATCTTTTACGAATCTCACTGATTTCCATCTTTTTATATTTTTCCTCCCTCTCTCTTTGCTCCCTTTCCTCCCTCTCCTCCTTCTCCTTTTTCTCCCTCTCCTCCTCCTTTTTCTCCCTTTCCTCCTTCTCCTTTTTCTCTCTTTCCTCCTTCTCTTCTTTAACTCCTTCCTCATTTATCTTAGCAATTTCTGATATCAATATTTTCACAGCATTCATTCTTTCTTTATTTTCCTCTTCGGTGAGTTGAGATTGATCTTCTTGCTGTAATACATCCACTCTTTTTTGAATCGCTCTGATTTCCATCTCCCTCTCCTCCCTCTCTCTTTGTTCCCTCTCCTCCTTCTCTCTTTTCTCTCTTTCCTCCTTCTCTTCTTCAACTCCTTCCTCATCCCTTGCTACCCTTGAGTTTGAACCCCAAAGAATATTATATATATACTCATCTGGATTTTGAGATATTCTTGTATCTATAATTATTTTTCTCATAATAGGATACCAATAAGATTTGTTGACGATTTCTAAAAGAGTTTTATATTTCATAACTTTGAGAAGTTCATTTTTATTTAATATTTTAAACAAGTCTCTATTTGTGGGTTTAACAATATCAGTATAAGGCCAGTTTTTAATGACAAAATTCCCATGTATATGCTCCAAATCATAAGGTATGTAATACCGAGCACCCTTTTCTTGTAGGTATCCTTGAATACAAAAATTTTAATTCTCTTGTAGTCTTCTTCCTGCCATTTATGTATCAGAAATATATGTGAGATTAATATTATGACAGGTAATACCACCCCATCTTCCCACTACCAAATCGGTTTGTATTCCTCGGCTTTCTATCCTTATCTCATGACCTTCCTTCTTTGTCATGCTAACCATCGCTATACTATCATATATTTTTCTTTTCTTAAAACCATGTATTTGTTGTTTATTAATTGTACTTCCACATCAATCCATATCCTCACCAAGTGGATAATATTCTTCTTTACGAGACTGATTCAAATCATGTAGGTCTTCTATGTTTATTGAAAAAGACCAATTATACCCTAAATCAGGCATATCGTACCCCCATTTATTAATTCGCATATTAACTATATGTCCTTCTTTATAAAATTCAATTGTAAGCAGGTAGTTAAATTCAATGAGGAAAGGTGTATGGGCAGTATAACCAGGTGTTGTGGTTGTAAATTTTACTTGTTTAACAAAATGTGCTGTTTTCTTTAAAAATATATATTGTGATAAATCACTAAATCTAATTAAGTCATTTGCATCTGTAGGGTTTGGATAATTGATTAATTTATAAGTATTCTTCATATTAATATTTTTACTTACACTATATTTTTGTCGTTCAGCCTGTGCCTTTGTATAATAATTTGATAAATCAATATCCTGAGAGGATTTTCCAAAGATAGAACCATCTTTTCCAACAAAAGTCATTTATATTAGATTAAAAATGACATCATAAAAATTTTCATTATTGTTGAGTTGAAATAATACATATAAACATAATTGACCACAACATTTAGAATTAATTTCTTGAACTTGAAATGTTTGATAAACACCATTCTGTAAGAATTGTATTACTTCAACAGGTGGTGGCATACCATAACTATCAAAATAATATTTATCCTGACTTTTATGAATACAAACCCAATGAGAACCATTCTGTGTGTCTAAATTCATAATAATATTCTTTGTATTCTTATTTATATGTATTAATTCATCTCTCATACAAATAACCACATTATCAATTTTTAGTGTTTTACAATACTTAGTAAGTTCTATATTTGACGTTGTATTCTTTCCAAATTGTTTAAACCATTTATCCATTTATTTATGAGAAAGATACAATCCATTACCCCGTTTAGTTAGTTTAACACCCGCTTGAGCGATAGAGGAAAGCATATCTCTAACCAACAATCTAGCTTTATCAGGTAGACTTTCAAGTTTTTGAGCAAAATCTACAATTACACCACTTCCACTAATTTGTTTCTCCAACTCCTTGTTATGTCTTTCCAATTATTTTTGAGCTTTTAGTTGTGCCTTCCTTTCGTTAGCAGTTTTTACCGCTGCTGAAATACCACCAGTCAATGCTCCCGCCGCACTTAAACCAGCAAATAAAGGAATTAGAAACGGGAGAAATCCTCCTCTTGACTCGTCTATTGAATATTTCTTTAACATAGGTTTCGTCATTTTAATTTTAAGAGATCCTACATCATTTAGTGTTTTTACTTGTGTGTGTGTGAGTAAAACATCAATTCTTACAGCTCCTTTTCTTTGAATTGTATTAACATTAATAATACAAGGCTTTTGATTTTGAATACAAGATGTTAATTTATTAAGATTGATTTGATTAACATATACGCCAACCATTTATTTATGAGAAAAAACCTATGTGATATTAATCATAACACCATTATCTGTATTAATCTGTAATTCTGTTTCCTCCAAAAGCAAACAATATGCATTAACCTCTTCACTCTCCCCTCTTTCAATGTATAGAGAAGTATCCACTCGATTAGACTTTATAGTTTCCTTTTGAGAACTCAGGTCAATTGCGTAGATTGTATAAAGTTTTTGAAACGCAACCATATCCAAAATAGGCTCATTATTACCGTTGCTTTCACACACCTTTTGGTAAGACTTGTAGGCTTCCGCATAATCATTTTTTTCCCAATCAATTTCCAATCTATCTCGCGGATAAAATGTGCCATCAAGAGAAACCCGAAGTTGTTTCACCTTAGCATTATCACTCAGGGCATTATTCTTATTAGTACCGTCCTCTCCATCTGGTTTTTTTAAAAATGAGCCAGAGGTATCGTGGCTTTCCTTGAAGAACACCCAAATTCCAAGTGTAGGTAGTGTGTTCCAGTTTAACGTGTTGACATCTTCTTTTAAGGTATGATACATTTAGCGGTTTCTTTGAGTTAAGTCTTCTATTTAACATCTCTTCCGTTTTAAGATTAGGAGTATATTCACTGATATACCAACACAAATCATTAATAACAAATTTATTATTTTCTCCAAAAGCATTTTCAACCCCAAAAAGCAATCTATTTACATTATCATTCCTTTGTAGTTGAAATCTAATTTTAAGCCCATACAAAACTTTATCATAATCACAAAATCCAAATATACCTTTCAGAGGTACTGCTACGGTAAAACTATTCTCAGCTTTTGCGTCATCATTATACATTGACTTCCTTTGACTATAACCAGGGTCTGCGTTTGTACCCATTGACATATCAGGAATAAAACCTTCAACAGCTCCCTTACCCATTCTATCACTAAACGAATATAGTGTAAATTTCATCATTTCAGATGTAGCAGAGATATAATCAACCGCTTCAACCTCTTGTGTTCCAATATACAGGCAGACACTGTCAAACATTTTCCAGAAGAAATCATTTACGAGTGTAGCATTAGTATTATTCGCAGCCTTAGTGAATTTAAATTTACACAGCAAGAAACTATCAGCTATATTCAAGTAAGTTTGTTGATTATTTATTTCAAAACTTTTTGTTCCGTTTGAATTCCAGTCTGTTCCTGTTATAGCATTTACCTTAAAATAGTCTTCCTTTTTAGTGGAGTTTGAAATGATAATCGTATCATCCAAATCATAGATACTATCAATCGCTTCCATACTTGTATTTATAGAGCATTAAAATTGTTGAAACCCTGACCCAAGTATTTTAATGACTTTTTGTCGTTCTTGTGAAGATAGTTGAGTTTTACCTTTTTTTATTTCTTTGATTGCTTGTAATTTATGAGACTCCTTTTGAGCATCTTTTATACTCTTTATAGCACCTGCAACTGAACCCACGGCAGAAGCAGTTGAACCAATTAGGTCTTTATGTTTAAGGATGGTTGAACCAATACCCATTAGAGTATCAATTATCCCATCTCCTTTATTTCGAAATTGATGACCTACACCTCGTTGTCTCTTAGGTTTATAGTATCCTCTACCCACATACCTTGTATAGTATGGTGAAAGGTACATGCCCTCCCCTGTAATTATTTTATATTTTCCCAACTCGTGTTTTCTCACAATAACCATTATTTATTTATTGAAAAACTTCACGTAGGTGAATTCTGATGGATATAATTTCATCATTAAAGGATATCATACGATTATCTTGGTCGGTTATCCTAAAATTTACTCTGTATATGGTTTTTCCTGACACAGGTAAATAGACAAGATTTTTTGGTTCCATATTAAATTTATAACCAATTGGGGTTGAGTATGCGCTGAATGAAAATATTGTATTTGTTCTTATTCCATCGTTATAAGCACCATCAATCAAATCACAATGAATTAATACTGAATTTATACCGGAGGATATTTGAATGACATTATCACTGTAAAACGTCCCGTTAGTTTCAATCTTTTTTGAAGAGAAACCCAATAGCTCTCTAAACCATTTTTCAATCGTGAAATCAACTTTATAATTATTTTTAAGTTTAATAGTTGATTTTGAAGTGTGTTTTTGAATATATATTACAATATTTTTTGTTTCATCACCCTGTTCTTTCATAAGTCGAGAGACTTCAGAAGATATTTGAGAAATCTCGTAAGCTCCGGGTGAAATGGTTATAGTTTTATATCCACTTCCTGGATTAAAACTAAACTTGTTGTTTTTCTCTGTGATATTAAAAAGTGTATTATAAGTTTCCATTGACAATAAAGAAGCCTCATATTCTTTTGTGGGGTCAAGTTGTAGTGGGTAAGGGAATGAAGCTGTGTAATCACTCGTTGTGAAATTAAAACTAAGAATTGTGCTTCTCATCTTATTTAATATCTAATAAAATATCTTTGTATTGATATTTATTAATTATTTTCATATTCATCAACTGGTCTAAAATGGCGGATGTTTCATTAAAACAATTGTTGTTTCCAGCCTTCTTACTACCTAACAACAATAATAGTCTATTAACTAATTGTGATGGGTCATTTGGAAGAAAGCTAACACCCGAACCAAGCTTACTTAAAGCATCAATAATATGTTTCTCCTTCTCATTCTTCTTACTTTTACCAGCAACAGAAACTCCATAATCAAGTGAGTTTAGTAAATCAATATATACCCTATCTTCCTCTCTTTCCATATCAAGTGGTTCCTCAAAATATTTTGAACCGCTGAATCCGGAGTTTGTTAGAAGAAACATTAATATTGGAGTTAATTCAACATTTGGTTGAGCAGAACTTAAGAACACCAATTTATCATTAAATATCAATAACTTTTCTTTCACAAGATGGAACTGTGCTGGTTCTTCTGTTGGAATGAGACCTGCTCTGGTTTTTGAACCCGCCGAATATTCATTGTTTTGAAGAGCTTCCACAACATAATTAGGGGGTTGATTTACCTCCTCAAGTTTCCGAAATAACCCTTCATCATCATATTCTAATTCTCCAAGTTCTTGCTCTGTCATTTGACTAAAATCTTTGAGCATTTGAAGTTTTTTCAGAGTAAATTCTAACGTGGGAACTGGAGGTGAAATCGTTTGAGTTTTTAAAAGTGGTTTAAAAAATTTCTCTTGTTTTCTTTCAAAGGCTTCTTCACCAGTTAGTTTTTGTCTCCGTTTCTTCTTTATCTCTTCCTGTTGTTTTACAACTTTTGAAACCAACTCTTGATGTTCTTTAAACTTTCTTGCTCTTTCTTCGGTATTCATTTTCTGTATTTATTTATTGAAAAATATCATTTAATGAATTGTAAAGGTCAATGGGAAAATTTTCCTTTTCTTCATCATTATAGTAAATGTGTTGAAATAAATCCTTTTCTTTAAATATTTCATCAAATTCTTTATTGGTATTAATACGAGTTGTTATTTCTTCTTCACTAATACTTGTATCTCTGCTTTATACGTTTGCGTTGAGTCTCCTCATCGATATCAAAACCGAATGATAAAATCTTAACTCCATTACCACACAATTGTTTAATAATTTGTCTCATTCCTTCAGGATTAGTTTCTAAAATCCCAAGACCATTAGATTTTACTTTATTTAACTCACTCTTACAATGTGAATATTTTGTAGAACCAAGAGAGACCTCCTCAAATATTTGACCTTCGTTCCTCAATCGCATATGTTCCTCCATTGAAATGTAGTAATAATCTTTCCCTTCTACTTCTCCTGGTCGCTTTGCCCTGGTTGTAGTACTCACAAAACGAATCATAGGGTATTTTTTTTTTAAACTTACAATCTTTTCATTTTTACTATTCAAGAGTTTAGATTTATGAAAGTTCTTTCCTGAAGCAGATTTACCCACAAGATTAATAATAATAGTTATCATTTATGTGTGTAAAATATCAGTTAGTATCTCATCTTGTTTCACAACAATATATTTATATTTTCCAATCGTGTGTTTCATATAATTTTCAAATTCGTTTTTACTACATAACGTAGAGCAATTATCTCTCCAAAAATTATTTACATCTATTGAATTTAACTTAAATAAAATAAAAGTATTGGCATTGTTTCTTATTGAGCGTCGAGGGAGTTGAAAATATGACTGACTAACAACAACAACAACAACAACAACAACAACAACATGCATTTTAAGGCCATTTTCCCTGCTAGAGCGGGGAAAGCTAGAGCCTTGCGGTCCCCATGACAATCTTCTCCATTTTGCCCTATTTTCTGCATCTCTCCTTGTTAACCCCCTTGCCCGCATTTCTTCTTCCACCATCTTTAGCCAAGTCTTTCTCGGTCTTCCCCGTCCTCTACTTCCTTCTACATCAATTTCCATCACTCTTCTCAACCAGTCACTTTCATCCTTCCTCAACACATGACCAAACCATCTCAGCCTGTTCCTCTTCACAGCATCAATCACAGGCAATATTCCCATCATCTTTCGCAATTCATCATTTGTCTTCCCTTTTGAATCGGTTTTCGATTATTGCACCGGATTATTGCACCCTCCCATCACCCTCCCCATCACCCTCCCATCACCCTGCCCCATCACCCTGCCCCATCACCCTCCCATCACCCTGCCATCACCCTGCCATCACCCTCCCATCACCCTCCCATCACCCTGCCATCACCCTCCCATCACCCTCCCACCACCCTCCCATCACCCTCCCATCACCCTCCCATCACCCTCCCATCACCCTTTATTGGACCATTTGACTTCTATAGGGTTGGTTTTCTAAGGCTTATATCAAAATATTAACTTATATCAAATGTCTTTTAAGATGAAAGCGCGATGACGTCACGCGGCACGAATGCGCACCTGTGTCGTTGGAGGTATTGACTTCTATAGGGTTGGTTTTCTAAGGCTTATATCAAAATATTAACTTATATCAAATGGGTCTTTTGAGGTGAAAGTGTGATGACGTCACCACGTCACGCGGCACGAATGCGCGCCTGTGTCGTTGGAGGTACTGACTTCTATAGGGTTGGTTTTCTAAGGCTTATATCAAAATATTAACTTATATCAAATGTCTTTTAAGATGAAAGCGCGATGACGTCACCACGTCACGCGGCACGAATGCGCACCTGTGTCGTTGGAGGTATTGACTTCTATAGGGTTGGTTTTCTAAGGCTTATATCAAAATATTAACTTATATCAAATGTCTTTTAAGATGAAAGCGCGATGACGTCACCACGTCACGCGGCACGAATGGGTCCATTGTGCACGCTTTCGTTTTATTTCCAAATTAAAATCTGTTTTCACTTTTGCCGTAAAAATGACATCAGTGCATCGAATGTGGTATCTTATTTGGTGAAATTCGGTCGATTTGAAGTGGTGAAAATAAAATGTGATGGTGGAAAATCGTAGCGAGGGGCCATTTTGAATCGGTTTTCGATTATTGCACCGGATTATTGCACCCTCCCATCACCCTCCCATCACCCTCTCATCACCCTGCCCCATCACCCTGCCCCATCACCCTCCCCCATCACCCTCCCATCACCCTCCCATCACCCTGCCATCACCCTCCCATCACCCTCCCATCACCCTCTCGTTGGAGGTATTGACTTATTTAGGGTTGGTTTTCTAAGGCTGTAGGCCGCACCTCATTTTGTCGAATAAAGTGGTATTCGGGTGGTTCCGGTATTTGGGACCGCAGGGACGGAAAGTGCAGGTACGGGGTGCTTGGCACTCCCCAGCCGGCCCGCTCTGAAGGTTCGGATCGGGACACCGGGATTCATTCCGGTCGCCCGGTCGGCCCGGAGGTGGGGGTGCGGGGCCTGTCACGGAACGTCAAAACAAACGGCCTGCCGGGGCCGCCCAAAAGTCGGGCGTGAGGGGCGCGTCCACTAATGGAACGCCTCTCGCTTCCCAGATCGAGGGCCACGTGGTCAGGAGAACCTCGTCCCTTCTGGTTGCCCTGCCGTCCCACTGGGAGCGCTGGCAGGGTGTACTTCAAACTAAGCTTAAGTGTCAAGTGTTAAGTTCCTCCTTGCCCTCGCAAGGGAAAGGCTAGGGTCAAGCTCTTCCAAATTTCCAAACACTAGAAATCGGACGTCTCAAATTAATTAATTATTTGTTAATACATCTCAGTCGCCCGCAACCTCTCTAGCGCGGGCGTCGAACCAGTTCATTTCCGGGCGACCGGGCCGAGTATCGGCCCGGCCGTGGCCGAAGCCGTTGATTCCGCCGTAGCATGCTAACGCGTAGGCTCGCGCGTCCCCGGTCCGCCGGGGCTCCGCGGGTGTCCTACCGTGCCCGGCACTGCTGATCTCTCAAACTTCCGGGAGTAGGTGCCGGTGCCCGGGGACGGAGTTCGCTGTCTAAACATGGTAGCGCTAGGCCAGTGGGACCGCCGGGACCCACGTGCACTCAAGTTGTTATGCGCATGGGCGGCAGTATCACACCGGGGCGCCCAAACGCTCCCCGGCTAAAGATCATCCTGAAAGCGCCCACATTGTGCGGACAAACCAAGTCAAGGGCCAAGTGGTCAGGAGAACCTCGTCCCTTCCGGTCACACTGTGCCTATCGGCCGGCCTCGAAGACCGAAATTGTGACGGTGTCACCCGAAAAATCATGCGCACGGTAGGCACGGCACGGTAGGACTGACTAAGATAAATACAATTACAAGAAGAATGTCTCCCTCTTGTATAGTAGCTATCCATTACTGTTTGGTTTCTCTCATTAACACAATCATCAAAGATGACGAGGTTCTTTTTTGATTTATCTAAATCTTGAGGTGAAGGTATATCATCTGTATTATCACTGAGAATACAAGTTATGGGTTTTGGTTTCGGTTTTGATTTCTGTGTATCACAAAATAGTTGTATTATATCCTCAATGTTAAAATCATTTAGTTTGTTTTGAAGTTTAAATAAACCGATAATGTCTTCCTTTTTAAGACCCGCATTAAAACCTTGTGAGAGTAGTTGATACTCGGGTTGAAAACTTGACTTTGTAAAAATTATTAAATTATCATAATCTAAAAAGTTGGGGGTAAGGAGCATCTTTAAAAGCAAACAGGTTTTTCCACATCCGCTTGAACCGACTATTAGACATCTTAATGAATTTGGAAGATTTTTATGGTTGTTAAATTTTATCTTGTTTTCCCAAACGGGTAAAAAATCATTCATTTATATATTTGGAAAACAAGTCATCTAACTTTTTTTGAGCTATTTTAGAAACTCTATATTTTATCCTGAGTTCAGGTTTAATTTCAAAATAATTCATTATTTTATTTATATAGTATCTTGTATTAACATTTCCATTAAAATTATTTTGAATAATAAATATCATTAAACCCTTATACATTTCCTCAATACAAAGAGTCTCTTCCCTTGAAAGAAATGGCGTATTATCATCATAATGCTTAACATTCATCTCTCTTATTAATCTTGTAAAGTAATTCATTTTTGGTTCTAATTTAAAAGAGTTATATATATATATATATTTTATTATTATCATTAATTAGAAGATAATCACAGAATAAACATTGTTTATATGAATTCTCATCATTAAGCCCCACTCTATCATAAGCCGGACAATTCTCTAATTTATCATATGGAGAGTCTGGAAATTCTAAATATCCTTCTATCATATTTATATAGTAAATTTTTACTGAAACTAAATGCAAGTTTTTTAGCTAATAAATACAATGTTTAAAAACACAAAAGACAAATTTCAATCAATCTCTACTTCGGTACCAGCAGAAAAATATGTCAAATATGTTAAATTGAACAAAGATAAATATGGAAATTTTTGGATTAAACCCATAATGGAGAATAACATGTGTCCTTTTATTAAATTTCTTCTCTTCTGGACTTGGTTATGACTAACTTCCCTGAAAATGTCTGCTGCTCTTCTTCTGCTCCAATCGGATCATCTGATCATGTCCTTGTTAAAGTGGACATCTCTCTGACCATCCTCAGGGAGCCTGCTCAGCGTCGACGAGTCTGGCATTTCACTCAGGCCAACTGGCACGGTCTTCAAGCAGCCATCAATCATCTGAACTGGTCTCCCATCTCTACCACCTCTGACATCAACTCATCCTGGGAATTCTTCCAAAGTAAATTGCTCTCTCTCATGCACAGATTTATCCCATCTCGTCTTCAGTTGTCATACCCTTCCTCCCGTCCATGGTACACGGAATCTTGTGGTGAGGCTGTTGCCCAGAAACAACTTGCCTTCGTCTCCTGGAAAGCAAATCCAACGGAAGGAAATCTCATTTCCTTTCACAAAGCCCGAAACAAGTGTGTGTCCACCCTCAGGAGAGCCAGGAAACAATATCTCTCCGTTCTCAAGACCGAACTCTCTTATCTGTCTCCCTCTTCGAAATCCTGGTGGCGTCTGGTCAAATCCGTTTCTGGTGTTTGTTCCCCCTCCATCCCCTCCCTTACCTCAAACGGCTACACAGCTGACTCCGCACGTGAAAAAGCTGAATGCCTCAACTCTGTGTTTGCCTCTAAATCTTGTGTCCCAAACCCATCCCTCTCTGTACCCACCATACCCAGTCGTACCCTGCTGCTCCTGGACTCCGTGTCCTTTCCTCCTGACAAGGTGGAAAAGTTTCTGTCAACCCTCGACTCTGATTCTGCAACTGGACCCGACGGCATCAGCCCACGGGTCCTAAAATCCTGCTCTGCCGCTCTATCTCACCCTCTCTCTGTTCTCTTCACCCTCTCTTTTGCTCAAGGTCAACTGCCATCTGCTTGGAAATCAGCCAACATCACCGCTTTGCACAAAAAAGGTGCAAAAACAGATCCTAGCAACTACAGACCAATCAGCCCTCTCCCAATTATCAGCAAAGTCATGGATTTCCATCATTGCTTCGGATATGAAATCTTTCCTCTTCTCCAATGGCTTGATCTCTGATCATCAATTTGGTTTCAGACCAGGTCACTCTACTCTGGACATGCTGCTTCTGCTGTCTCAACAATGGATGGAGGTCCTCAATGCCAAACAGGAAATTAGAGCTGTCTCCCTCGACATATCACGTGCCTTCGACACGGTCTGGCACCCCGCTCTGCTCACCAAACTCTCCTCCTTTGGTATCCATGGAAATCTCCACGCATGGCTGGCGGACTTCCTCTCTAGTCGTCATCAACGTGTGGCCCTGAATGGGTTTCTCTCATCTCCTCTTCCTGTTCAGGCTGGAGTTCCCCAAGGCAGTGTTCTGGGCCCCGTGCTTTTTCTGGTCTTCATCAATGATCTCTCTGACTCTCTTGAAAATCCTCTCTATCTCTTTGCTGATGACTCCACTCTCTGCCGCTCCATTCCTCTTCCCTCAGATCGGCAGTCTGCAGCCTCCTCACTCTCTGAAGACTTGGACAAAATCACAGACTGGTCAAACAAGTGGAACATGTCTTTCAATCCTGACAAATCTCACACTCTTACTATGTCTCTCCGAAAAGATCGACTGGACAAACCTCCCATCTACTTTCTCAACAATCCTCTCCAAGAAGTTCTGTCGCTCAAGCTTTTGGGTCTCACTATCTGCCATGATCTTTCTTGGGAAAACCACATTTCCAAGCTGGCCTCCAAAGCCTGTCGCCGACTGGGCATCCTCCGTCGTGCGAAGTCCTTCCTCGGCACACCTGAGCTCCTCACCACATACAAGGCTTTCATCCGCAGCTCAATGGAATACTGTTCTCCCCTATGGGCCGGTGCTCCTGCCTCACACCTAGCTCGGCTTCACGCTGTTGAAACCAAAGCTTTCAGAATTATTGGAATCTCCCTCGATGAAGCTATCTCTGAGGGCCTTTCACTCACTCACCGCAGGCAGGTAGGTGGTCTTTCTGTCTTCTACCGACTCCTCTCCGGCCTTGCACCCCCAGCTCTCTCTGTGCTCTGTCCCCCAAATATTCCTACAGGTCGCACAAGATCTGCCAGCAACCCTCTGATGGTTAAACTGCCGAAATCTCGGCTCTCTGCTCACCTTCACTCTTTCATTCCTCTTTTCTCCCGCCTCTGGAACAAACTCCCTCACTCCCTTCAATCCCACTCCTCCCTCCAGGTCTTTAAAACAGCTGTTCACCACCATCTCTTATCTTCCCCCATCCAAAACCTTGATCTTTTCTACCCCCGCTAATTCACCCCAGATCCACCTTGTTTGAAATGCCAACTTCTTTCCTGGAAGTCCTGGCAGTGTCCATATGTTTTATACCTCTCCCACCGCCCCCTTCCCATGCCCCCCCCCCCAAAGCCCTCGCCCTCTCTCAGATCTCTCGATGTCTCCATGTCTCCATGTCTCCATGTCTCCATGTCTCCATGTCTCCATGTCTCCATGTCTCTCGGTCCCTGCTCTCAAATGTTGTGTTTGTGTCCTTCCCCCTCTCTCCCCATCGTGTCTACCGCTCCCGATGTTATATGTTTTATGTGTCGGTTTGTCTTTCTGTGTGATTAATGTTCGCTCTTTCACGAGCCTCGATCTTGTATACAAAAAAAAAAAAAAAAAAACTTTTACGGGACAAGCTATGTTAATTAATAACTCTATTAAAGTAAATTTGACAAAAGTTTCTCCACAACTACTGGCAATTTACTCAAAGCTTGAAAAGATCATTGATAAAGAAGCTTTGAAAATGAATGATAAGACCATCAACGATTCTAGAGGAAACATTTGTATATTCTTTAATAGACCCAAAGATGTGGGTGAAATTAATAATATGAATATTAGTGGTGAACTATCATTCCGTACCCTGATTATTAGAGATTATTTGAAAATAACATTTAATGTAAAAAATATTGTGGTTATTAGTTCTAATGAAAGAAAATATATAGATATTGATGGAAGTTTAATGGTATGTAAATGAGTGATATTGACAGTCAATACTCTGAGAGTCTAGGATCTGAATATGATACTGAGAGTCTAGGATCTAAAGATAGTTATGATACTAATAGTTTGTGTTCAAATGATAGTTATGAGAGTAGTTTTATTGATGATGATAGTGAATCAATGAGTGATAGTGAAAGTGATAGTGATAGTGATTTTAGTGATGATAATTCAGTGTACACAAATGATACTGTGTTCTCATTGAACTTAGATGATAGTGATGATGATGATTTTAGTGTTGAATTTTGTGATTAAAAAGCGCTTTACTTTTAGTATACCTGTAAAAAGGTGTTTTACTTCAAGTATAGTTTCATATATAAAAAGCCTGTAAAAAAGGCACTTTCTTCAAAGCACAGTTTCTTCTATAAGTGTTTTACTTTAAGCACAGTTTCATCTTTAAAAAGGCACTTTGTTTTAAGTATAATTTTACTATATAAATATGATCAAAGCAACGTATTGCGACGTTTGTGAACAAGAATATAAACAATACAAAAGACACCTTAAAACTAACAAACACACATTTAATCTACTTCACCGACTAGCTCCTATTCAGAAGGAAACAAAACACTGTTCTGTCTGTCATAAAATATCCTCAAGAAAGGCTTCGAAATACATCTTGAAACAAATCTACATTTATCAAAATTTATCACAACTAAAAACTCAGATGGCGCATTCAAAGGACATATTAAAATAAGAGTCTTTAACTTCAAACCTCCTGAACCAGAGTCTATAGTTGATGCTGTAGAAATAGTTAAACCTGCTGTTCAAACGTTGATTGAAAAAACACTAAAAGAAATGAAACCACTTAAATTTTATATGGGAGTAAAATTAGAAATGACAAAGGACGAAGGAGTTATAGATACACCATACATGAGAACTGAGCCACACTTTATATCTTCATATCAAGATTTTAAAACATCAGGAGTCTATGATGAACTTATTAAACAAGAGCAAGATGTGGATAATTCAATCGTAGGAAGTGGATTCAATATAGGAAAAATTATTTACATAGACATTCATATTCTTAAATCAGATCCTCTAAAAGCTTCCTCTTACATTGATTTACCCAGTGTTATCAAAAATAGAAAAGCAGTTATCAATATCAAAAATAAAGACAATAAATGTTTTCTCTGGTCTATTCTAGCACACTTACATCCTCCACATTTTCATGATGAAAGAGTATCTCATTATAAAAAATATGAGAATACATTAAATACGAAAGATCTAAAGTTTCCTATGGCTTTAAATGATATTCCTAAATTTGAAAAGTTGATTAATTTATCAGTTAATGTTTATGGTCTAACAGAAACAAACAACATTCAGGTTTTAAAGCTTTCTGACAATTGTAAACAAACTCTTATTAATCTTCGATATTTTAATTCAGAGGAAAATTCACATTATACATACATCAAAGATATTGCTAAATTAATAAAACCACAAGTATGTAAAAGAACAAATAAAATATATATTTGTTTGCGTTGTCTTAACTTCTTCCATACACAAGAAAGATTAGATAAACATTCAAATTATTGTGGTGAACATAAATCAACGGTAATCAATATGCCGAAAGAAGGCTCAAATATCACATTCAAATATGAAAAGAAAACAATAAAACATCCATTTGTTATATATGCTGATTTTGAAAGTATTCTAGAAAAAATTGATACTGCTTCTCCAGATCCAAAAGAATCATACACAAATAAATATCAAAAACATACTCCTTGTGGTTTTTGTTATGATATCAAATCATCCGTTGGTGATAAATATAACAAGTTAGAGGTGTATAGAGGCTCAAATACCCCAGAGGAGTTTGTGAAACGACTAGAAAAAGACTGTTCGATTAACCAAGATAATGAGAGAAACCAATAAACCAATGTCCTTGACGAGTGAGGAGAAAAGGGAATTTAGAAAAAACAATGTCTGTCATATTTGTGAGGAAAAATTTGGTAAAGGTTTAAAGGTTAGAGATCATTGCCATCTCACTGGTAAATATAGAGGTCCGGCTCATCAAAGTTGTAATATTAATTATAAACTCCCCTCTTTCATTCCTGTCTTTCTTCATAACAATGCTCATTATGATACGCATCTATTTATTAATGAACTTTCAAAGACATCTGGGCACATTTGAGCAATTCCTAACACGGATCAGAAATACATTTCATTCACAAAAACAATTCACACATCTCCTATTACTCATATCAGATTTCTTGATACATTTAAATTCATGGCAAGTCCATTGGCTAACTTGGTTCAAAATCTAAAAGAGTTTCCATGTCTTTCAGAGTATTTTTCAGATAAAGATTTACTAACACAAAAGGGAATTTACCCCTATGACTATATGGACTCATTTGAGAGATTCAATGAAACACAACTTCCTTTAAAAGAAAATTTCTATAACAAATTAAACAACAGTCATATATCTGATAAAGATTATGTACACGCACAAAATGTTTGGGAAAAATATAACATCAAGAATCTTGGCGAGTATCACGATTTGTATCTCAAAACGGATGTGCTTTTATTGGCCGATGTATTTGAAGCCTTTAGATCTGTTTGTCGCACTGGATATGGATTGGATCCTGCTCACTACTACACAGCACCTGGATTGGCTTGGAGCGCGATGTTGAAAATGACAAAACAAGCTTTGGATTTGATAACCGATGTTGATATGCTTTTGATGATTGAAAAGGCAAAAAGAGGTGGAATTTCACAAGTCTGCTCGAGCAGATACGCAAAAGCAAATAACAAATATCTTCCAAATTATGATTCAACGAAAGAGAGTTCTTACTTGATGTACTATGACGCAAACAACTTGTATGGCTGGGCAATGTCTCAAGCTCTTCCTTATGGAAAACTTAGATGGGTAAAGGAAAAAGACTACAAAAAGGTTTTACAAGATGTATGCATCTCTACACAAAAAGAATTGGATGATTCAAAGGTTGGTTATTATTTTGAGGTCAATTTAAAATATCCTGAAGAACTTCATATCAAACATAAAGATCTTCCATTTGCTTGTGAGAAAGAAAGTCCAAAGAAAGAATGGTTGAGTGATCATCAACGATCGTTTGATATAGGTGAATCAACAGAAAAATTACTTACTACATTATGTAACAAGAAAAATTATGTTCTACACCAAATAAATTTGCGACAATATTTATCAAAAGGTCTAAGATTAGAGAAGATCCATAGGGTTCTAAAGTTCAATCAAAGTCATTGGCTAAAGGAGTACATTGATTTTAATACACAAAGAAGAACAGAGTCAAAAACAGATTTTTAGAAAGACTTTTATAAATTGATGAATAATGCGGTCTTTGGTAAGACCATGGAGAATGTGAGGAAAAGACAAAATATCAGACTATCAACATCTTGGGAACAAGCATCAAAATTAATTAATAGACCGAGTTTTATAAGAGCCGAGGTCTTTACTGAGAACTTTTGTGCGATCCATTTGGTTAAAGAGAGTATTGAAATGGACAAACCTATTTATATTGGAACATCAATTCTTGATTTATCAAAGTCATTCATGTATGATTACTTTTATTGAGGAAGAAATATCAAATATCAAATCTTGAGGAAGAAATATCAAAATGATGTTAATCTACTTTATATGGATACAGATAGTTTTATTTTGAAAATTAATACTGATGATGTTTATTCAGACATGAAAAAGGACATTAATATCTATGACACTAGTAATTACAGCCCAGAGAGTGAGTTGTTCTCTTCTAAAAATAAAAAGGTGATTGGAAAGTTCAAGGATGAATTAGGAGGAAATGTTATGAGTGAATTTGTGGGATTGAGGTCCAAGGCTTATGCTTATAAATACATTGTGAATAACGTTGAAAAGACTGATAAGAAGTTAAAAGGTGTAAAGAAAAATGTTATTAAAGAAACAATAAACTTTAAGGATTATTATAACTGTTTAACAACAAAGAAAGAAGCGTTTAGAAAGATTAATGGAATAAGAAGTTATAAACATAAATTATATACAGAAGAGATAAATAAGAAAGCATTGGGGGCTTTTGATGATAAGAGGTTTATTTTAGAAAATGGAATTGATAGTCTCCATTATGGTTATAAGTGTTAAAATATATATAAGTGATAAGTTAAAAAGGGGGTTAGGGATTTTAATGGGCTACCGCCACCTTTTCTTACTATTATATAGATGATAGAACCAAGTATCAACCAGACTAAAGAGTGGAGGTGTAATCAACCTTGGTATAAAAATGGAAAACATAATGAATGTGAAAAATATCAAATAGGTATAATTGAAAAGGCAACTGGTAAAAAAGTTCACAAAACAAATAAGAGAATTAATTTAAATACCGGTGAGTTGGGTAAAAAAGATGGAAATATTTTTGAGTGGACAGAAAACTTTGATGGTTGTCAGGAAAATATATACTTTAATTTTAAAATGGTGTTTGGCACAGGAGGCGCTCAAACAAGAACATTGAGGGAGGTTTATAATTTTATCTTAACTCAGTTAAAATATCTTAATAAAGAACCAAACGCAAACATCGTTTTTGTTAATGTATTAGATGGTGATGGCAGTGGTAAGAGAATTAAATTATTTCCCACACATAAACAAATATTTGTAGGATCGATGTTTGAGTGGTCTACTAAACAACAATGATCATTGATAGTAAGAGTAAAAGGCCCATAAGACCAAGGGGGGAAGGAATAGAGGTGTTAAGGGGAAATGAAGAAAAGTGATGGTGAGAGGAAAATTTACATGTAAGTGAATGGAGATTTGGGGCTGTCCCAGGAACAACATTTATCATCTACTCAGGTCTCAAGCGATCAAGGCTTATGGAGGATGTGAGAGTGATGACAGGTGTCAAGCGATCAAGGCTTATGGAGGAGGTGAGAGTGATGGCATGTGTCAAGCGATCGAGGCTCATGGAGGAGGTGAGAGTGATGACAGGTGTCAAGCGATCGAGGCTCATGGAGGAGGTGAGAGTGATGGCAGGTGTCAAGCGATCGAGGCTCATGGAGGAGGTGAGAGTGATGGCAGGTGTCAAGCGATCGAGGCTCATGGAGGAGGTGAGAGTGATGGCAGGCTGATAAACCAACAATAATGATGTTGTCGCCGATACTTGAAAAATCCAAATACTTAGACCAAATACTTCGACGTAGCAGATACTGAGACAAATTTTGACCAGATTTTATACACATATACTACACATGCGTACAAATAGTCTGTGCAAGTTTCAATAAGATATCTTGAAAGATTTCTGAGATTTGTTGATAATAAATTCACAAAAAGTCCTATTTGATTACAATGGGCTGAAATTGTTGTCATGGAAACCATTGACATGTCTGTCAAAAGGACGAAATCGATCTTTCTGATTTTTGGTGAACCAGGTCAGTGACGCAATGTGCAAATTATATTTGTAGTAAGCTAGTATCAAATTTCAAGTTAATAGGATGAAATAACTTCATGTGAACTTGACCTTTTGACCTCAACCAATAGGTTTCAGTGACCCAATATGCAAATCATGTTCAAATTTTAAGTTAATAGGATGAAGATTGATTATTTCATGCGACCTTGACCTTTGATCCTCCTTCACCCAGAGCCTCCGTGAGGTATGTGGGTGGCCCCCAGCAAACCTCACGTGGCGGCCCTTTCTATTGGAGGGCTAATATTATGGTGACAGATCTTCAGCTGAAGAATCAGAGAGTACGCTAGTATCAGAGAGTACACTAGTATCAGAGAGTACACTGGTATCAGAGAGTATGCTAGTATCAGAGAGTATGCTAGTATCAGAGAGTATGCTGGTATCAGAGAGAACGCTGGTATCAGAGAGTACGCTGGTATCAGAGAGTACGCTGGTATCAGAGAGTACGCTGGTATCAGAGAGTACGCTGCTATCAGAGAGCACGCTGGTATCAGAGAGTATGCTGGTATCAGAGAGCACGCCAGTATCAGAGAGTATACTGGTATCAGAGAGTACGCTAGTATCAGAGAGTACACTAGTTTCAGAGAGTACGCTGGTATCAGAGAGTACGCTAGTATCAGAGAGTATGCTGGTATCAGAGAGAACACAATTATCAGAGAGTACGATGGTATCAAAGAGTATGCTAGTATCAGAGAGTACACTAGTATCAGAGAGTACGCTAGTATCAGAGAGTACGCTAGTATCAGAGAGTACGCTAGTATCAGAGAGTAAGCTGGAATCAGAGAGTACGCTAGTATCAGAGAGTACGCTAGTATCGGAGAGTACGCTAGTATCGGAGAGTACGCTAGTATCAGAGAGTACACTAGTATCAGAGAGTACACTTGCATCAGAGAGTACGCTAGTATCAGAAAGTACGCTAGTTTCAGAGAGTACGCTAGTATCAGAGAGTAAGCTGGTATCAGAGAGTACGCTAGTATCAGAGAGTATGCCTGTATCAGAGCGTACACTCGTATCAGAGAGTACACTAGCATCAGAGAGTACGCTTGTATCAGAGAGCATGCTAGTATCAGAGAGTAAGGTGGTATCAGAGAGTAAGGTGGTATCAGAGAGTAAGGTGGTATCAGAGAGTAAGGTGGTATCAGAGAGTAAGGTAGCATCAGAGAGTGTGCTTGTATCAGAGAGTAAGGTAGTATCAGAGAGTACGGAAGTCACAGAGAGTAAGCTAATATCAGAGAGTACGCTAGTATCAGAAAGTACGTTGTATCAGAGAGTAAGCTAGTATCAGAGAGTACGCTAGAATCAGATAGTACGCTAGTATCAGAGAGTACGCTAGTATCAGAGAGTACGCTGTTATCAGAGAGTAAGCTATTATCAGAGAGTAAGCTAGTATCCGAGAGTAAGCTGGTATCAGAGAGTACAGTAGTATCAGAGAGTACGGTAGTATCGGAGAGTAAGCTAGTATCAGAGAGTATGGTAGTATCAGAGAGTACGCTAGTATCAGAGAGTACGCTAGTATCAGAGAGTACGCTAGTATCAGAGAGTACGCTAGTTTCAGAGAGTACGCTAGTTTCAGAGAGTACGCTGGTATCAGAGAGTACGCTGGTATCAGAGAGTACGTTAGTATCAGAGAGTACGCTAATATCAGAGAGTAAGCTCGTATCAGAGAGTAAGCTAGTATCAGAGAGTAAGCTAGTATCAGAGAGTAAGCCAGTATCAGAGAGTACGCTAGTATCAGAGAGTACGGTAGTATCAGAGAGTAAGCTAGTATCAGAGAGTACGCTAGTATCAAAGAGTACGCAAGTATCAGAGAGTAAGCTTGTATCAGAGAGTAAGCTAGTATCAGAGAGTATGCTAGTATCAGAGAGTACGCTAGTATCAGAGAGTACGCTCGTATCAGAGAGTAGGCCTATGCTAGTATCAGAGAGTACGCTAGTATCAGAGAGTAAGCTAGTATCAGAGAGTACGCTTGTATCAGAGAGTAGGCCGACGCTAGTATCAGAGAGTACGCTAGTATCAGAGAGTAAGCTAGTATCAGAGAGTACGCTATTATCAGAGAGCACGCTGGTATCAGAGAGTACGCTGGTATCAGAGAGTAAGCTAGTATCAGAGAGTACGCTAGTATCAGAGAGTACGCTAGTATCAGAGAGTACGCTCGTATCAGAGAGTACGCTAGTATCAGAGAGTACGCTGGTATCAGAGAGTACGCTAATATCAGAGAGTAAGCTAGTATCAGATAGTAAGCCAGTATCAGAGAGTACGCTAGTATCAGAGAGTACGCTGGTATCAGAGAGTACGCTAGTATCAGAGAGTAAGCTAGTATCAGATAGTAAGCTTGTATCAGAGAGTACGCTAGTATCAGAGAGTAAGCTAGTATCAGAGAGTACCCTCGTATCAGAGAGTACGCTAGTATCAGAGAGTAAGCTTGTATAAGACAGTAAGCTTGTATCAGAGAGTATGCTAGTATCAGAGAGTATGCTAGTATCAGAGAGTAAGCTAGTATCAGAGAGTATGCTAGTATCAGAGAGTAAGCTAGTATCAGAGAGTATGCTAGTATCAGAGAGTAAGCTACTATCAGAGAGTAAGCTAGTATCAGAGAGTAAGCTAGTATCAGAGAGTAAGCTAGTATCAGAGAGTATGCTAGTATCAGAGAGTAGGCCTAAGCTCGTATCAGAGAGTAAGCTAGTATCAGAGAGTAAGCTTGTATCAGAGAGTACGCTCGTATCAGAGAGTACGCTAGTATCAGAGAGTACGCTAGTATCAGAGAGTACCCTCGAATCAGAGAGTACGCTAGTATCAGAGAGTAAGCTTGTATCAGAGAGTACTGTGGTGCTGTGCACACACGACTCGATTGCCAGAGTGGTAGGCCACAACGCGTTGGTACAAACAAGTGTCTTTATTCAAAGCTCGCACTTCAGCACTGGGCGGGCTCGAGCTTAGAGCCCGCATATATGTCCCGAGGCCACGCCTTGTCCCCGGGCGTGGCCGATCGGTCGAAAGGCGGGGCATGCGCTTTCGTTCCCCGCCTGGACGCTCGCGCCACCCACTGGTGCGCGGAATTATTGTCCTTTGTGCCCGCCACACGTGCCCCCCCAGAACTCCCGCGCACCTGAAGGGTGAGTTTGCGGGGAAGCCGGATGACCCGGCCGAAACGCCCCCTGGCGATGCGTGCAGAGCTGGGGGGTAGCGGGACGGCGGGGCTGGGGGGTGCCGGGGGTCCGATCGCCGGGGGGCAGCCTCAACGCGGAGGCAGAGCCGCTTGCGGGGGGTGGTCCAGATCGAGGTGGGCCAGCTTGAGGCGGTCCACGGAGATGCGATCCGGGGCACCGCCGAAGTCGACAGTGAAATATTTGTCCCCGGTCTCCAGCAAGGGGAAGGGTCCGTCGTACGGGGGCCGTAGCGGTGCCCGGTGGGCGTCGTGCCGGACGAAGACGTACTCCGCCGTGCGAAGCTCCGGGGCGACGTGGGAAGACGGGCAACCGTGGTGTGCTGTCGGCACCGGGGCGAACCTCCGGGCGGTCTCCTGAAGGGCGGGGCGCTGTTGCGCCGCGGACCAAGGAGCCGTGGAGTCGGGGATAAATTCGCCCGGTACCCGCAGTGGTTGCCTGAAGACCAGCTCCGCTTAGGACGCGCACAGGTCGTCCCTGGGTGCCGTGCTGAGGCCCAGCAGGACCCAGGGGAGCCTGTCGGCCCAGCTGCCGTCGCGGAGGCTGGCCCGGAGCGCGGCCTTCATCGAGCGATGAAAGCGCTCGCACAGGCCATTGGCCTGGGGGTGGTAGGCCGTGGTGCGGTGTAGTTTTACGCCGAGCCCTTGCGCCACCGCGGCCCAGAGCTCCGAGGTGAACTGGGGGCCGCGGTCGGACGAGATGTCCGAGGGGGCACCGAACCAGGAAACCCAAGTGGCGACGAAGGCTTGCGCCACATCAGCCGCAGACGTCGCCGCCAATGGGATTGCCTCCGGCCACCGTGTGGTGCGGTCCACCATGGTGAGGAGGTGGGTGAACCCCCGCGAGGGGGGCAAAGGTCCCACCAAGTCGTCGTGCACGTGGTCGAACCGACGCTCGGGCACAGCAAACGGGGCCAACGGGGCCTGGGTGTGGCGGTGGACCTTTGCGGGCTGGCACGCGAGGCACGTCCTGGCCCAGTCGCGGACGTCATTCCTGAGGCCATGCCAGACGAACTTCGCCGCGACGAGCTTCTGGGAGGCCTTCGTGCCCGGGTGGGACAGGCCGTGGATGACGTCGAACACTGGGCGCTGCCAGCCAGCGGGCACGATGGGGCGAGGCCGGCCGAGGGAGACGTCGCACAGGAGGGCCGCGCCCGCGGCGTCGAACGGCACCTCGGTGACGCGGAGGCCCGTGACGGCGGTCCGCAAGGCCTGGATGCCGGGGTCGGCGGTCTGGTCCTCCGCCATCCGGGCATAGTCGATCCCGAGGTGGACTGCGTGCGCGACGGACCGGGAAAGGCAATCCGCCACCGGGTTGTCTTTACCCGCCACGTCACGGATGTCCGTCGTATACTCGGACACGGCATAGAGGTGACGCTGCTGCCGTGCCGACCATGGCTCGGCGACCTTGGCCATCGCGAACACAAGGGGCTTGTGGTTGACGAAAGCCGTGAACGGGCGGCCCTCCAGCAGATGGCGGAAGTGTCGGACCGCCAGGTGGAGCCCGAGCAGCTTGCGGTCGAAGGTGCTGTCGCGGCGTTCGTGCAGGCGAAGCTGCCGGCTAAAAAACGCCAGCGGGTGCCAAGCACCATGCACCCACTGCTCGTGCACCGCGCCCACCGCGTAGTCCGACGCGTCGGTGGTGAGGGCGATCGGCGCATCGGGTGCCGGGTGCGCCAGCATGGTGGCATTGGTCAGGGCCAGCTTTGCGCCCGCAAACGCCGTGGCCATCGGCTCCGACCAGGCGATGTCACCTTTGCCCAGCTTGCCCCGGAGGGCCTCATGCAGGGGGCGGAGGAGCTGGGCGACGTGGGGCACGAAGCCGTGGTAAAAATGTACCATGCCCAGGAACTCCTGGAGCTCCTTGATCGTGCGGGGTCGCGGGAAATCCCTGACCACCTCCACCTTGGCCGGTAAAGGGACGGCCCCGTGTCTGGTGATGCAGTGCCCCAAGAAGTCGATGGTGGGGACGCTGAAACGGCACTTTGCGGGGTTGATGATTAGGCCATGCTGGCCCAGGCGTTCGAAAAGCGTGCGGAGGTGGAGCAGGTGCTCCTCCCGGGACGCGCTCCCGACTAGGATGTCGTCCAGGTAGACAAAGAGGAAAGGTAAGTCGCGCAAGATGCTGTCCATAAGCCGTTGGAACGCCTGGGCCGCATTCTTCAACCCAAAAGGCATTCGCAGGAACTCGAAGAGGCTGAAAGGGGTGATGACGGCCGTCTTCGGGACATCACCCGGTTGTACGGGGACCTGGTGGTAGCCCCGGATGAGGTCCACCTTGGAAAACACGGTCGTGTTTGCCAACCGGGCGGAAAAGTCCTGGATATGCAGGACCGGGTAGCGGTCGGGGGTGGTGGCATCATTGAGCCGGCGGTAGTCCCCGCACGGCCACCATCCTCCGCCGGGCTTCGGCACAATGTGCAGAGGAGAAGCCCAAGCGCTGTTGGAGCGCCGTACGATCCCCAGCCGCTCCAGCATGGCGAACGCCGCTTTCGCCACGGCAAGCTTCGTGGGTTCGAGTCGGCGTGCCCGGGCGTAGACCGGCGGCCCGACCGTGGGTATATGGTGCTCCACCCCGTGTTTAACGGCCACCGCTGAGTAGGTGGGCCGCGTGAGGGCCGGGAAACTGGCTAGGAGGCGGGTAAAGTCGTCCGCTGCCGGAAGCGTGCAAACTAAACTCGCCAGGACGGAACCTTCCAGCAAGCCGCTTGGCAAGCCGCTCGGTCAGCCGCTCAGTGAGCCGCTCAATGAGCCGCTCAGCGAACAAGCGAGCGAGCGAGCGAGCTGAAAGTTTCGGCCTGGACGAGACGTCTGCGCTTCACGTCGACCAACAGCCCATGCGCACATAGGAAGTCCGCGCCCAGCAGGGCCATTGGCACGCTGGGAGTCACGAACGACCATTGAAAGCGCTGCCCTCTGAACCACAGTGAGACGCAACGCTTCCTGAATGTGCGGATGGGTGTACCGTTGGCGGCAAGCAAAGCGGGGCCCCAGCCCGCGGCTTGCTTGTTGGACGTGGAGGCGGGGAGGACGCTTACCTGCGCTCCTGTGTCGCAAAGAAAACGGCGCCCGGACAAGGGTGTCCATGATGAACAGGAGGCTGCCGGAATGGTCGACGCTCCTGGCCGCAAATGAGCGCCGGTCGTTTCCCGACCTGTCAAAAGAACACGGCGGGCGGCACGTTTTAGCCTTGCGGCCGAACCTGGCATGGTAGTAGCACCAGGTTTGCGGCGGTGGCCCCCACGGCGGCCGTGTCGGCGGCGGTGGTGGTGGCGGCGGCGGCAATAGTGGGCGGGGCGTAGCAGCGGCCACAAGGGAAGCAGGGGGCGCTGGAGCCTCCACACCGGGAGCCACTACAGCAGCACCGTACATCGACCGCGTGTCACAGGCCGCGAAATACTTGTCGGCCTCTCCAGCCAGGGCACGGGGTTTCCTTAGTTTGGAACCGGCCAGCGCGAGGCGCACCTGTGCAGGTAGCTGGCGTAGGAAAAGTGCGCAGAACAAAAAATCTGGGCGCTGGTCTCCAAGCAGCGACAGCATGAATTCCATCCGGACGGATGGTCGTGTGTCACCAAGGGCGGGAAGGTCCAGGAGGCGGTCGGCCCATTCGATCTCCGTGAGCCCGAACGTGGCGAGGAGGAGACGTTTGAGCGCCTCGTACTTGTGGTCGCCCGGCGGGCGCCGAAGGATGGACACGACTCGGGCGGCAGTGCCGGGCCCGAGGGCGGCGACCACGTGGTAGTACCGGGTCTCGTCCGCCGTGATGCCTCGGAGCTGAAATTGAGCTTCGGCCTGCACAAACCAAACGTCGGCTTGCGCTTCCCAAAACTCGGGGAGTTTGACGGCGACGGCGTTGGTAGCCATGGCGCGTTTGGGGGTCAGCAACAGCTGAACCAATCGGGGTCACCAGTGTGGTGCTGTGGTGCTGCCAGAGAGGTAGGCCACAACGCGTTGGTACAAACAAGAGTATTTATTCAAAGCTCGCACTTCAGCACTGGGCGGGTTCGAGCTTAGAGCCCGCATATATGTCCCGAGGCCACGCCTTGTCCCCGGGCGTGGCCGATCGGTCGAAAGGCGGGGCATGCGCTTTCGTTCCCCGCCTGGACGCTCGCGCCACCCACTGGTGCGCAGAATTATTGTCCCTTGTGCCCGCCACAGTACCCTCGTATCAGAGAGTACGCTAGTATCAGAGAGTAAGCTTGTATCAGAGAGTATGCTAGTATCAGAGAGTAAGCTTGTATCAGAGAGTACGCTCGTACTCTCCATGTTGGGATGGTGTGGGAAAAAACGTCGGTCCCATTTGCTACATGCAAAACTAAAGTTGGATTTTTATCTTCTTCATGAACTCGCTTTAAATTTTTTTAAAAAATAAACATAATGTTCCGTGGTCCTCCCGGTGACTACCTGGTCTCGGTGACCCCCGGACCGTGAGAGGAACTCCGCCAGAAAGATATATTATTTATGCGCTTTCGTAACGCAATCAATATGAATTCCAATCAATAAGACACCCCACACCAAGGATCCGGAACAATCAATGATATATTCCCCGAGCAATCAACAACCATCAACAATCAGCAATCAATACTACAAAGATGTAAACTCATCTACAGTAACTCTAAGATGGCCATCTTATACATTCCTCACGTGAGCCCCACTCCCGACTCCCTCCATGGTCAATGTCTCTCACAATGTCTCCGTACTCCTGTAGTTCGATCTCCGCACGCGGGCGGTGAAACGAACCCCGGGCGGCCGTGCTCCACACGTGCACGTCTCGTACCGGGGACAGCTGCTGCAGTGCACACCTCCTTGCCACGCAACGGGGCAAAACCAAGCGTGGCTTGCAACGCGCGCGAGGCCCAAGGTGCGACCCGTACGCGTCCTTGTAGACGGTGAGGCGAACTGTGCCGGACGCTGGGTTCCGTGCACGGACCCACGGCAACTTGACATCTCAAGGGGTAAGTACCCTGCGCAGGTAACTCCTTTTGTCAGACGGGCTTTCAAACGTAGCAAACGTAGCGTCCTCCCCGCTGCTCAATATCGATACCAACTCTCGTCGGAGCTGGGCGAGGAAGAAGAGGAAGAAGATCGTCGCTTCTCCAGGACCTCGTGTCTTTTCTTCTTCCGTTTCCGGTCTCCTTTTTCCCAGAAGGGCTCCTGACCCTTTAATCACAACCACCGTTACTCGACTACACATTGATAAGCAAAGACCTGAATAGTAATTCACATAAATCCACAGAAATCCGTAACAATAAGGATACAGGTTTCTGTTTTAAAAGTCCGTCTGTCTTTATGAATTGGATGAAGATGTTTAATGTGTGGCGGCAGGAACCATTTAAATTTTAGAAGGCGTGACGGACACGGAAGCAGCACTTAAACAACAACAACAACAACAACAACAACTCTTCCACGAAAGGTCCGATTTTCGCGTGTGTCACTGTAGTTTTCATCCTCATTGAGAATTGCGATTTACAGATATGTTTACCATGTGGTTGTGAAGTGCAACATGATGTCTTTGATTAAACCCATCAGTGAAGCGATTGGGAGCCAGTCGGTATGCAGGATTGTGTTATTGGAAACGTCAATGTTGCACAACTGGACTTTAAAGAAAGCCGATGTGGGGGGCCCTTATTTGTGGGGGGCCCTTATTTGTGGGGGGCGCCTAACGGCCGCTGGCTCCGCGGGCGCCTGATAGAGGCTCTGGCCCTTGACCTTTGATCCTCCTTCACCCCATCGGTCTTTCCTCAATCCTGCACTGGAAGGACCACCCCCTGAAGAATACGCCATAGCAACGAAGGTCTGAGGTAACGAGGGATAAATAAACAAGGTTTCAAGTCTCCAAATCCAACTAAAGAAAAGTAAGGTGTGATTGGAACTACCGACTGCGGAGGTACCTGTGGGGGCGTGGCTTGGGTGTCAGTTGTTTAAAAACCATGATGACGTCATGTCCGGTGATAACTCAGCATTGTCTGTGTAATAAAGATCTTGATTGAACATGTGTGTCCTGGCCAGCTGGCCTTACTACCATATTGGTGTAAAGTGTAAACTAAGTCGAGTATTGGAAGACTACCTTCAAAAGAGGATGTTGTGGTGCTGGGCACACACGTTAAACAAAGGTAGGCCACAACGCTTTGGGTTAACTCGAGCTCTTTATTGCTTGCTCACTCGTCAGCACTGCCGTGCTCTGGACAGGACTGCGAGCCCGCGTGTATATCCGGAGGCCACGCCTCACCTGGGGCGTGGCCGACACCCACTGGTGCTCGGAATTATGTCACTGCGCCAGCGAGTCATCGTGTCCGCCACAATGTAATGTGTTTTGATACATGAAAATATTGTTATGTCAGGAGAAACCATTAGAACTAGCGGTAACCCGTGAAAATCACGGGCATAAATCGTGTTTATGTTCATACAAATTAACTTGCCCTTCCTCTTTCTTTCCGCTTCCTTTCAAAATAATTGTCAGTTGGCACCAACATTCATTCTGGCAGATCTCCTGATTCCTGAATATCGCTTTGTATTCACCTGCAGTATTGTCTCTTATAGTGTGGTTACTCGTAAGTATCCCCTTTACATTTCTGATCGCATTTATATTTGTATTAAAAGGCGTAGCATGCCTCTCGAGTCGCTCGCTGCGCGTCCGGCACACATCGGGACGTCTTCTTCCTCTCCTCGGTATCAACATCAAGTGCAGCATCTCACAGTGCGTAAAACAAAATGGCGCGGGTTATTCAAAACTTTTCACTGATTTTCAGCTTTTATTCCACACTTATAGACATTTGGAGACATAGGTGTGCTTATATGGAAGGGTTAGTCATAACTACATAGTATCACACATATCTTAGGGCGACAGGAGCAATAGCTGGAGAGAAGTTCCGATTACAAACTTCAGAAATAAGCGTTTTAATGATATAATGAACACACCGAAAATGCCAGGCTGTACCAAGAGGCTTCAGCAGTCAAACAATCACTCCATTCGAAACCGTTGATAAGGAACGGCACAATGGGCAAGCGAGAGCAAGCTGCTTATTAATTGAACACACTCCCGGATTACAGGATTCGAACCCATTTAAATTTTAATGTTAAAAAGCCTGAATAAATGTGATTAAAACAAATGTGGAAGAAGGAGAACAACAGTGGAGCTTCGCGATTCAGCCTTCAACACACCCTAAAAGCTATTACAGCTGCACTTACCGCAAACAAGCTCAACAGGTGATGCTGAACAAATCCTGCAAGAGAAAAAGCGAATAAATACAAAAAAAATACATAAACAAAATACTCGGTAAAGGAAAAATGATGTTTTTATCTTCCATCTTTGTTGGTTTACCGACCAATGAAGCAACCTTGTTGTGGCGGAATGGGCATTTGGGAGCCTGTTCAGTTGTGAGTCCGGTACGAGTGAGATTGAATTGGGTGTAACTTAACTCTTAAGTAGTGAGTGAGAGTGAATGGTGCTGCGAGAGCAGGTCCTTCCGTTACCAAACAAGCCGAGCGACTTTGGTGTGCAATTCCAAGGACACCTGTTCTTATTCCACTCAGTAACACGCACGGCGACGTTTTCTTCTATTTTTAAACGAACGTACGCTTTCAGCTCAGTGTTGTCAAATTAACTAATCCCAATAAGGAATGCGTTGCAATATATCTTTACGGTAGGTGGCCTATTTAGATCCTGACAAACGACTTACTTTTACGACACTTCGCATGTTCCCGGCAGTTTTGCGTTTTACGGCCGTTCTTTCGACCCACAATGGCGGCGCCCATCGAAGAGCAAGACGAGGTGGAGGATGGAGACTTCTACTCGCTGCTGAACGTCCGCAGGGAGGTGCGGACACTTTACCAGAGATAAGACACACTCAAACAGATTGTTCGGACATTCTCGGTTCCAAATGAGAGGCCGTGAGGTTCTTATTTCCAGGCAATGCTCGAACCATGAGACTCATTCCGTGACCTGAACCATTATTACCTGTATCTGTACCACCTGGCGCACGTATTTGCCTGGTTTTGTATGTAATTTATCGACGAGGGCGGTTG
Source organism: Myxine glutinosa (assembly GCF_964187855.1). Lineage (NCBI taxonomy): Eukaryota > Metazoa > Chordata > Myxini > Myxiniformes > Myxinidae > Myxine > Myxine glutinosa. The sequence goes on from NC_136262.1 coordinate 117,885,689, forward strand.
GGATCATCCATTATTTCAGAAAGACAAAGATATCCAGAAGAACTAGATGATAATCTGTACAAGTACGAGGTACTTACTGCAACAATGATTGGATCTCGGGCGTCCGTTTGATCTGTGACCTTCACACTTCTTCAGGCCTAAGGTCGAGTCCTAGCAGGTGGTGTACCTTGTATGTCCTTGTCCATCTCATGGTTACCTGCCAGTGAAGGAACCATTAAATTAAAACAACTCGTCATGGAGAGTCTGCTCAATCCAGGTTTACGTTTTTATTTCTTGTACACTATCGAGGCTCATGGAAGAGTGAGATGATGGAGGTTAAAGAGTCATCAGTGGGGCAACAGTTAGACACAAGGAAGGGGATAAACGAATAGGAAAAGATTGTGGGTATGGGTGGGGTAGAGGCATTGTTGTCTCGAAGCAGACGAGTTAACCTCTCCCAGACATTTTTGTTCTGTGAAGACAACTTTTTACATTTGTCTTGTTTCAATCTAAGGGGCCCCCTACACTTGGTACAAACCATGGATTTACACTTGGTACAAACCATGGATTTACACTTGGTACAAACCATGGCTTTACACTTGGTACAAAACCATGGCTTTACACTTGGTACAAAACCATGGCTTTACACTTGGTACAAAACCATGGCTTTACACTTGGTACAAAACCATGGATTTGCACTTGGTACAAAACCATGGATTTACACTTGGAACAAAACCATGGCTTTACACTTGGAACAAAACCATGGCTTTACACTTGGTACAAAACCATGGATTTACACTTGGAACAAAACCATGGATTTACACTTGGAACATAACCATGGCTTTACACTTGGAACAAAACCATGGATTTACACTTGGTACAAAACCATGGATTTACACTTGGTACAAAACCATGGATTTACACTTGGTACAAAACCATGGATTTACACTTGGTACAAAACCATGGATTTACACTTGGAACAAAACCATGGCTTTACACTTGGTACAAAACCATGGATTTGCACTTGGTACAAAACCATGGATTTACACTTGCTACAAAACCATGGATTTACACCTCATACAAACCATGGATTTACACTTGGTACAAAACCATGGCTTTACACTTGGTACAAAACCATGGCTTTACACTTGGTACAAAACCATGGCTTTACACTTGGTACAAAACCATGGCTTTACACTTGGTACAAAACCATGGATTTGCACTTGGTACAAAACCATGGATTTACACTTGGAACAAAACCATGGCTTTACACTTGGAACAAAACCATGGCTTTACACTTGGTACAAAACCATGGATTTACACTTGGAACAAAACCATGGATTTACACTTGGAACAAAACCATGGCTTTACACTTGGAACAAAACCATGGATTTACACTTGGTACAAAACCATGGATTTACACTTGGTACAAAACCATGGATTTACACTTGGTACAAAACCATGGATTTACACTTGGAACAAAACCATGGCTTTACACTTGGTACAAAACCATGGATTTGCACTTGGTACAAAACCATGGATTTACACTTGCTACAAAACCATGGATTTACACCTCATACAAACCATGGATTTACACTTGGTAACCTCATGGTGGTGATTTTCCTTTTGTTATTTGCTTGTGTAATGTGATTTGTTATCCACCGTGGTGTTGTACTCACCTGTGCCACTCGAAGGTTGTCACAATCCACTTGTTTAACTCGTAATACCATGGCATGACGGGTATGGAGTATTATTACTATTAACCAATGGGGAGTCGACCCTGTGCAGTCCATCTGGGATTGTAATAAACCCATACACTGAACACAGCACGTGTGCAATAACGCACGTACCCATTTGTTATTGAGATGGTTAGGGGTGCATTGTCACCTGTAGGTGAGAAGGTATACATATAAACCTGATTAACCACAAACCACGGACTGTAACGCCCTGCCCTTCCGGCACACATTGATTGTATATCATTGTGCTGTGCTGGATAATAATCAAAACTCCAAACTAGAGTGTGTGCATGCAAACTCGTCATGATACCATGGCTCGATTACCTGCCATCTAAATGTACTGTCATTGACACACACCTTGACTTTTATTATATTTGTATTAGGTTCTTTGGTTTTATTCACAGAAGTGTTTCCTTTCTTTACGTTGTGCTCTTTAATTAATTGCTTCCAAAAGCAGTGAACATGGATGCCACCTGACTGTCACACATCTTATTAAATAATCCAATGCCATTGCCGTCAAAGCCGCTTCACCCTTTGCCTCATATTCTCCGCAGGCCACGCAGGAGGAGCTAAAAGCTGCTTACCGGCGCCTGTGCATGGTCTACCACCCAGACAAACATGCTTCTGCGGTGGACAAGCGGCACGCCGATGCCATGTTCACGCGTCTGCACCGTGCTTACGAGGGTATGACTATCGTGACACGCCGATACACTTGAGCATTTGCTTCCAGCATCCCAATATGAAGCAACTGAAACGTTTTTGATTCGTGCCCGTTTTGATTTCTTTACCCCCTACCCTAGTACTGAGTGATCCTCAGACGAGAGCAATTTATGATATTTACGGTAAACGCGGTCTGGACATGGAGGGTTGGGAGGTACAGTACACCGCAAACTTTCCAATGCTTCTCCCATCCATCTCTCATGTGCATTTTATCCTCCATCTTTTACATTTCACGAAACTAAACTCTTATTTCAACTGAGAATCACTACATGTGATCAGTATTCAATGTTTCACCTTACATTATTGTATGGAATATTAAAAGTCCCATTAAGTATTATATCAAACCCAGTACGTTTTACAGTTCACTCCTATGGAGGCACCCACAGCTAGCTTGTGGTGGTGAAATCTATGTGGTGGCTTGTGGTGACCCTAACGTGCATTGAATCCACAATAATATGTGTGTGTGTGTGTGTGTGTGTGTGTGTGTGTGTGTGTGTGTGTGTGTGTGTGTGTGTGTGTGTGTGTGTGTGTGTGTGTGTGTGTGTGTGTGTGTGTGTGTGTGTGCACGCGTGTGCGCGTGCACATAAGGTGGCGAAGCGTACCCGTACACAAGCTGAGGTGCAGGATGAATTTGAACAGCTGAAGAAAGAACGAGAAGAACGTCGATTACAGCAGCGGACAAATCCGAAAGTACATGCAGTGTTGATCAACCTCCCATGTTGAACTAATGAATGAACTCGACTTGTATTGCAAAGCATAATGTTTGTTGTTCTTGATGAATAAATAATAAAATAAAGCGTTGTAAAATAGTCATTTTGTCGTTTCAGGGTACAGTGTTGCTTGGGCTCGACCTCACAGATTTGTTTGACTCGTATGATGATGAAGATGGTGAATATACCCGAACCACACAGATGGAAGTCAACCGCATGGCGATTGCACAGAGTATAGAGGTAACGGTGTGGCGAATACTCGGAGTAAAGTTTAAGCGCAGGGTGATTACCTATAGTATAGTACAAGCGCATGGTGATTACCCACAGTACAGGCAGTCCCCGGGTTACGAACGCCCGACTTGCGAATGCCCGGACTTACGTACCGACCTCCGTAAAGCCTATTATTTTAAAAATCGAATTGCATTACAATGGTTCGTACAAACGAACGGGCGGACTACTTTGCGCGACGCTCAAAACACTGTGCATTTTCAGCGGTTCGTCGGCCCGAGGGAGAACAACGCCATGCCATCGTCACCATTTTAAGTCGGATCGCGTAAACACTGTTGTGTGCGTTGTGTTTTGACTTAAAATGTTCGTGTGTTTACCCTCGTAATCATGGCTCCAAAGCGTATATCTGATGCAAGTGATGGTGATGCATCGAAGAAAAGGAAAACGATCACGATTGAAACGAAAGTGAAAATAATAAAGCGATCGGAGAGATGTGAAACGCCAACAGACATTGGAAAAGCATTAGGCTACATTCGGTCAACGATCGGGACAATTATAAAGGACAAGGGGAGAGTAATGGAGCATGTAAAAGGCTCTGTCCCGATGAAAGCGACAATTATCACTAAGCAACGCAGTGGTTTAATTATCGAAATGGAAAGGCTATTGGTAATTTGGTTAGAGGATCAAAATCAGCATAATATTCCTATTAGCCTTGGCTTAGTGCAAGAAAAGGCTCGAAGCCTTTTCAGTGATTTAAAAACTGCACGTGCAGCAAGTGAAGGTGCTTGTGATGAAGAATTTGTTGCGAGTAGGGGTTGGTTCAACCGTTTCAAAGGGAGGGTAAATTTACACTATATTAAAGTGCAGCGAGTGCCGATGTAAGTGCTGCGAGTTTCCTGAAATGTTGAAAAAAATTATTGAGGGGGGAGGTTATGTGCCTGAGCAAATATTTAATGTAGATGAGACTGGCTTATTTTGGGAAAAAAATGCCTGAAAAGACATACATTTCAAAAGAGGAAAAAACTGCTCCAGGGCATAAGGCATCCAAGGATAGGCTAACGTTATTGCTTGGTGGTAATGCATCCGGGGATTGCAAGCTTAAGCCTATGCTTGTGTATCGCTCCCTAAAGTCGAGGGCACTTAGCCGAATCATCAAGGCATCTCTTTCGGTTATTTGGAAGGCAAACACAAAGGCTTGGGTAACAACAGCTCTCTTCGAAGTTTGGTTCCTGAACTATTTTGTTCCTGCTGCTGAATGTTATTGCTTGGCCAAGAAGATTCCTTTCAAAATTCTCCCTGTGCTTGACAATGCCCCCGGACATCCAAGCACTTTAGATGACCTTCACCTCAATGTAAAGGTCGTCTTTTTACCACCCAACACCACATCACTACTTCTGCCAATGGATCAGGGGGTCATAGCCTCCTTTAAGGCTCACTATTTGTGCCAGACCTTCTCACAAGCAGTCAGGGCTACCCAAGATGATGCAATGACCTTAAAGGAGTTCTGGAGGAATTACAACATCTACGATGGCATCAAAAACATTGCAGATTCTTGGGAGGAAGTGAAGAAAACCAACATGAAGAGTGTGGAACAAATTGTGCCTCCAATTCGCACATGGTTTTAAGGGGTTTACAGCTGAGGACATCGCCGAAGCCAGGCTAGCTGTGGTTGATATTGGTAATAATCAACTGCAGTTAGACATCAATGAAGATGATGTCTTAGACTTGCTTGAATCCCATGCCGAAGAACTGACCAATGAGGACCTTATGGAGCTGGAGCAGCAGATGATAGCATTTGAGGAAGAAGGCCGGGACCTAGAAACCCCAGAACCCAAGAAGTTTTTGACGAAGGAGTTAGCTGAAGCATTTCGTCTCATTGAAGCAGGGATGGCAAAGTTAGAGGAGCAAGATCCTAATGCAGAGAGGTTCACCAAAGTTTACCGAATAGTTACCGACGGCCTAGGCTGCTAAAAGGGCATTTATAATGAGAAAAAGAAGAGCTCTGTTCAAGCCTCCCTTGATGTTTACTTTAAGAAATTGATTCCAGAAGTAAACCCCCACTCTCCAGCAGCAGAATCAGACCCTGGCTCTTCAGCACCAGGTCCATCCTCTCCAACACCAGGCCCATAATCTCGGAGAGATATATCAAGGTATGATCGTTTCACGGTATGCAAGACATCAATTGGAATGAGAGTAAGTGTTAACCTTTAATCATTATCTTTTCTTTTCTATCTAAACAGTTTAAGAAATTTTCTTTAATGTTTTTTATACCTATAGATGTTTTAGGTAAAATATATACAGTGGAACCTTGACTTACGAGTTTAATTCCTTCTGTGACCGAGCTCATAACTCAATTTGCTCGTTTCTCAAATTAAATTTCCCCATTAAAATGCATTGAAATGCTATTAATCCGTTCCAGCCCGCCAAAAACCACACCAATTTTTTTTTAAATATACAGTATATATAAAAATATCTCGCGCTTTATATTTCACCTGTATGCAGCATACAAGTTGGCAGGATGGCCTGGACTGGAGGTACGCACACTTGACTCTAAACTGTCCAGCCTGGGTTTGAATCCCGACCCAGCTATAACCTGTCATGGGTGAATCACAGGCAGGGTGATTCATCAATGTGTGTACCGCTAAACTGGGCGCCCCGTTTGCGTCCCATTAGTTGTTGGATGTTAAGGATCTCACCGTGTTTTCCACAAAGAGAAGGCGAGCTATCGCCGGCACTCTGAACAAGTTGTGGCCTGGCATGCTCTTCTCCTCTGCCGTTATATACGTCCTCCTCGGCATCTTTTTCCAGAAGAGCCCTGTCTCGTCACAGTTGAAGATTTGCTGGGGGATGTATCGTTCGGCTTCTATCAGTTCGGCAAAAGTTATAATAAAATCTTCAGCTGCCTTCACATCCGCCTCACCAAGTCGACAACACGCACACCTCGCTCATGTTTTTCGACGATTGCGTGTTTTATATCCAAGCACATCATCCTCTTCTTCTTTTCAGTACCGTGTTTTCCACAAAGAGAAGGTGAGCTATCGCCGGCACTCTGAACAAGTTGTGGCCTGGCATGCTCTTCTCCTCTGCCGTTATATACCTACTCCTCGGCATCTTTTTCCAGAAGAGCCCTGTCTCGTCACAGTTGAAGATTTGCTGGGGGATGTATCGTTCGGCTTCTATCAGTTCGGCAAAAGTTATAATAAAATCTTCAGCTGCCTTCACATCCGCCTCACCAAGTCGACAACACGCACACCTCGCTCATGTTTTTCGACGATTGCGTGTTTTATATCCAAGCACATCATCCTCTTCTTCTTCTCAGTTATAATAAAATCTTCAGCTGCCTTCACATCCGCCTCACCAAGTCGACAACACGCACACCTCGCTCATGTTTTTCGACGATTGCGTGTTTTATATCCAAGCACATCATCCTCTCTTCCCTTGGCACTCAATTTCTTAGGACCCATGGTTAAAACTAAGAAATTTTCCAAAATAACCAAAATGCGAAAACAAAGCAGCAGCGATATACGGCAGAGATACTTGCACGGCAAGATAACCACGTGACCGGAACCCACCTGGTGGCGGGTAGCGTAAGCTCGTAACTCAGATCTCGGCTCGCATCTCAAAGCAATAAACCGCCCGAGCGACGGCTCGTATCTCGGAAAACTCGTAAGTTGGTGCACTCGTAAGTCAAGGTTCCACTGTACTATATACTAAGACAAACATCTATCTATAATTCCAGTAATCTCTGTGTGTATGTGTGTGTGTATGTGTGTGTGTCTGTGTGTCTGTGTGTCGTTTGTCTGTGACCGCTGTTTCTCGACAACCACGGGTCCGATATACTTGAAACTTGCCAGGTATATTGCTGGGGACCCGAGGATGTGCCTTTTCAAGGTTTCATATTAATCGGAGAAGTAGTTACCGAGCTATGGCGATTTATTTACCAAACTCCGCAAGCCGTTCGCTTTGGCTTTGCGAATGGACCAAACCATTTCATGTAAATAGAGGGGGGGGATTGTCACCGTACTCGCAAGCCGTTCGCTTTGGCTTTGCGAATGGACCAAACCATTTCATGTAAATAGAGGGGGGGGGGGGGGATTGTCACCGTACTCGCAAGCCGTTCGCTTTGGCTTTGCGAATGGACCAAACCATTTCATGTAAATAGAGGGGGGGGGGGGATTGTCACCGTACTCGCAAGCCGTTCGCTTTGGCTTTGCGAATGGACCAAACCATTTCATGTAAATAGAGGGGGGGGATATAATTTTAGATATATATATAATAATAATAATAATAATAATTCATTTATTTTGTATAGCGCTTTTCCAGAAGCCCAAAGGCGCTTTGACAGAGTGGAAAACATAATGCATAACAATACATGAAAACAACAATTGCAAAAAGACAAGAATCAAGAAAACAAACAGCAGCGATATACGGCATATATATAAGACAAGAATCAAAAAGACAAGACAAGAATCAATAGGGAAATATTTAAAGCAAAAGGAGGGAGAAGGAGAAGAGATAGTCAGGGGTTAAATGCTGTGGGTTGAATGTTGAATGCAGCGTTGAACAGGTGGGTCTTTAGTGATGTTTTGAATGTGGTGAGTGAGGAGGAGTCTCTGATGGTGTGAGGTAGTGAGTTCCAGAGGGTGGGAGCAGCGATGGAGAAGGCCCTGTCCCCCCAGGATCTGAATTTGGTCCGGATGGAGGGGGTCAGGAGGTTGGTACCAGCAGAGCGGAGGTTGCGGGTGGGAGTGTGTCTGGAGAGGAGGTCAGCCAGGTAGGATGGGGCCAGGTTATGGAGAGCTTTGTATGTCAAGAGGAGGATTTTGTACTGGATTCTCTGGGGGATGGGGAGCCAGTGAAGCTTGTAAAGGACGGGGGTGATGTGGTCACGGGTCCGGGAATGAGTGAGTAGACGGGCAGCGGAGTTCTGAATGTATTGGAGTTTATTGGTGATTTTTGAGGGTGAACCATAGAGGAGGCTATTGCAGTAGTCCAGACGGGAGGTGATGAAGGCGTGGATGAGGGTTTCTGCAGCCGTGGAGGAGAGGGACGAGCGGAGACGGGCAATGTTTTTCAGGTGAAAGAAGGCTGACTTTGTGATCTGTTTAGTGTATTTGTCGAAGGAAAGGGTTTGGTCAAAGATGACGCCAAGATTCCGGATGTGAGGGGAGGTGGATACTGGGATACCGTCGATGGTTCTTTGGACATCCGCCTTTGGACATCCGCCATTGGACATCCGCCATCCGGACATATATAGTACGGGCATGCCCTAGTTTGACTAATTGACGCTAGATGTGAACCGTACATAACTGTTCCGACTTGCATACAAATTCGACTTACAGACAGACTTAAAAACGGACCTCGTTCGTAACCCGGGGACTGCCTGTATTGTGTAAGAGCATGGTGATGTGGAAGATTACATTAATTTGTCCTCCATTTATCGTGGTTTAATCTGAAGCATTCATTACTCTCAGAAGAGGGAGAAAGCATGGTATGACTTTTAATTACAGCAGACAACACGGATACTCAGAAACAATGAACAAATACAGGACTATGAATCACCATCATATATTTCTCCCTGAAAAAACCATTTATATAGTGTTCAGCTGTTTATTTTAGAGAAGGTGGTTGTGTGAGTTTGACGTAGCCGAGGCAGGAGGCTGAGGGGAGGAGGAGGGTGGAGAAGGAGGCAAAGGGGGCCTTGAGGAGATATCAACATTGACATCACAAAGCTAGGTCCCAGTGATCCAGCCATTAAGGAGATCGGTGGTTACTGAGACAACAACATTCCTCAATGGCCGAATTTCCCAGATATTAGCTGTAAACGTGCAGCTCTCCCTCCGTAAGCCTTTCTCAAGCTGCCTGACATCAAAGAAAGACAGCCTTGAGATGCCCGACTCATTGTCACCTGGCATGAGAGCATGGTAAACTTGTTCTCACCCCATCTGACGACAGTGTGTAGAATTAAAATCCATTTCACATGATATGTTATTTTTCAATAGTTGACCTATCCCCAACATATTTAAAAGGTTTCCTTTAAGGGGAAACACTTTTAGTTGTTATTTATGACCCCCTCCCACCCCACCCTCCCAGACTTCCTGCAGCATGCTGGCTTTTACTACACTGGCTTCAAATAACTTTTAAGCAAGGTTTTATCTACAACCGAGCTGGACACAAGTTTTGATCAATAGATAAAATTGAATTCACCCACAAAAATATACCTAGAGTGTCATGTAAGCCAGAGTGTCATGTAAGTGCATGGTGAATACCCAGAATATAGTGTAAGCGCATGGTGATTACCCATAGTACAGTGTAAGCGCATGGTGATTACCCATAGTACAGTGTAAGCGCATGGTGATTACCCAGAGTGTAGCATAAGTACATGACGATTACTTGGAGTATAGTGTAAGCACATGGCGATTACCCAGACTAGAGTAAAGTGCAACCGCATGGTAATTACCCAGAGTGTAATGTAACTGCATGGTGATTTTCCAGCATATAGTGTAACCGCATGGTGATTACGCAGAGTGTCTTTTAACCGCATGATGATTATCCAGAGTATAGTGTAATCGCATGGTGATTACCCAGAATATAGTGTAACCGCATGGTGATTACCCAGAATATAGTGTAATCACATGGTGATTACCCAGAATATAGTGTAACCGCATGGTGATTATCCAGAATATAGTGTAACCGCATGGTGATTATCCAGAGTATAGGGTAATCGCATGGTGATTACCCAGAATATAGTGTAACCGCATGGTGATTATCCAGAATATAGTGTAATCGCCTGGTGATTACCCAGAGTATAGTGTAATCGCATGGTGATTACCCAGAATATAGTGCAACCGCATGGTGATTACCCAGAATATAGTGCAACCGCATGGTGATTATCCAGAATATAGTGTAATCGCATGGTGATTACCCAGAATATAGTGTAACCGCATGGTGATTATCCAGAATATAGTGTAACCGCATGGTGATTATCCAGAGTAGAGTGTAATCGCCTGGTGATTATCCAGGGTATGGTGCAACCATATGGTGAGTATCCAGGGTATAGTGTAATCGCCTGGTAATTACCCAGAGTATAGTGCAACCGCATGGTGATTACCCAGAGTATAGTGCAACCGCATAGTGATTACCCAGAGTATAGTGTCACCGCGTGGTGATTACCCAGAGTACAGTGCAACTGCATGGTGATTACCCAGAGTATAGTGCAACCGCATGGTGATTACCCAGAGTATAGTGCAACTGCATGGTGATTACCCAGAGTATAGTGTAATCGCATGGTGATTACCCAGAGTATAGTTTAACCGCATGGTGATTACCCAGAGTATAATGTAACCGCATATTGATTACCCAGAGTATGCTGTAACCGCATGGTGATTACCCAGAGTATAGTGTAACCGCATGGTGATTACCCAGAGTATAGTGTAACCGCATGGTGATTACCCAGAGTATAGTGTAACCGCATGGTGATTATCCAGAGTAAAGTGTAACGGCATGGTGATCACCCAGAGTATAGTGTAACCGCATGGTGATTACCCAGAGTATAGTGTAATCGCATGGTGATTACCCAGAGTATAGTGTAATCGCATGGTGATTACCCAGAGTATAGTGTAATCGCCTGGTGATTATCCAGGGTATGGTGCAACCATATGGTGAGTATCCAGGGTATAGTGTAATCGCCTGGTAATTACCCAGAGTATAGTGCAACCGCATGGTGATTACCCAGAGTATAGTGTCTCCGCGTGGTGATTACCCAGAGTACAGTGCAACCGCATGGTGATTACCCAGAGTATAGTGCAACCGCGTAATTACCCAGAGTATAGTGCAACCGCATGGTGATTACCCAGAGTATCGTGCAACCGCATGGTGATTACCCAGAGTATAGTGTAATCGCATGGTGATTACTGTTACATATTTATGTGAATGTATGTGAATTACTATTCAGGGCTTTGCTTATCAATGTGTAGTCGATTAAAGGTTGTTGTGATTAAAGGGTCAGGAGCCCTTCTGAGAAAAAGGAGACCGGAAACGGAAGAAGAAAAGACACGAGGTCCTGGAGACGGGACGATTCTTCTTCTTCCTCGCCGAGCTCGGACGCGAGCGGTATCGATTGAGCAACGTAACAGAATCGGCGTTTAAAAGCCCGTCTGGCGAGAGGAGTTACCGGGACGTGTAACTACCCTTTGACACGTCAGGTCACCGTGGGTTCGTGCACGGAACCAAGCAGCCGGCACGGTTCGCCTCACCGTCTACAAGGCCGCGTACGGGTCGCACCTTGGGCCGTGCGCGCTGGGCAAGCCGCGTGTTGCTTTGCCTGCTTTGCTGTACCCGCTTTGCTTGGCTAGGAGGTGCGCGCTGCAGCCGTTGTTCCCGGTACGGGACGTGCCCGGTGAAAGCACGTCAGGAAGGGTCCGTTCAACCGCCCACATGCGGAGATCGAACTACAGGCGTACGGAGACATTGAGAGAGACATTGACCATGGAGGGAGTCGGGAGTGGGGCTCACGTGAGGAATGTATAAGATGGCCATCTTAGAGTTATTATCGATGAGTTTACATCTTTGTACTATTGATTGCTGATTGTGGATGGTTGTTGATTGCTCGGGGAATATATCATTGATTATTCCGGATCCTTGGTGTGGGGTTTCTTATTGATTGGAATTCATATTGATTGCGTTACGAAAGCGCAGAAATAATAGATCTTTCTGGCGGAGTTCCTCTCACGGTCCGGGGGTCACTGAGACCAGGTAGTCACCGGGAGGACCACGTAACAGAATTAGGGGCCCGTCCGGGATCTAAAATTGTGTAAAATAATAAAATAATATTTTTATTAATTAAAATTTATTAATTAAGTATTAATTGGTAAATTTTTGGGGAAATTGGGGTAAAGTCTTGGGTGAAGGTTAACAGGTGTTAACGATAGGCACCATGGCGTTTGTGGCACAGAACTTTGCGGTAACCCCGAGTGAGGCACAGTTCCGAGCGTTACTAAAGTCGGACCTCTTGAAATTGGCCAAACATTTTAACTTGGAGGTCCGAACTAATTTGAGGAAGGCAGAGTTGCAGACCACGGTGATACAATCTATGGTGGAATTAGGAACATGGGACGAGTTAGCCTGGCAGTGGCTACCCGAAGAACCAGAAGACGTTGAGCTCCGGAAACTGGAGTTGCAATTACGGAGCCAGGAACGGATCAAAGAAGAAGAAAGGAAAGCAGAAGAGAGGAGAGAAGAGAAACAAGCAGAGGAAAGGAGAGTGGAACGAGAACTCCAGGAAAGGTTAAAAGAAGAAGAAAGGAAAGCAGAAAAGGAAAGAGCAGAGGAAGAAAGGAAAGCAGAAAAGTAAAGAGCAGAGGAAGAAAGGAAAGCAGAAGAGAGGAGAGAAGAGAAACAAGCAGAGGAAAGGAGAGTGGAACGAGAACTCCAGGAAAGGTTAAAAGAAGAAGAAAGGAAAGCAGAAAAGGAAAGAGCAGAAGAAGAAAGGAAAGCAGAAGAGAGGAGAGAAGAGAAACAAGCAGAGGAAAGGAGAGTGGAACGAGAACTCCAGGAAAGGTTAGCAGAAGAAGAAAGGAAAGCAGAAGAGAGGAGAGAAGAGAAACAAGCAGAGGAAAGGAGAGTGGAACGAGAACTCCAGGAAAGGTTAGAAGGGAGAAAAGCAGAGGAGAGGAGAGCTGCCAGGGAACTCGAAGCAGAGGAGAGAAAAGCCGAAAGGGAGTTGAAGGAACGTGATCTGGCGCTTCAGCAAGAGATTAAATTCAAGGAGCTGGATTTAATGAGAGAACGGGGAGAGGTACCACCCTTGCTGACGGGGTCGACACCTAGCCAGAACACCTGGGATGTGGGCAGACATGTGAGGCTGGTTCCACCCTTCAGTGAAAAGGAAGTCGCAAAATTTTTTCCACACTTTGAGAAAGTGGCTCGACAGTTAAACTGGCCGGAGGAGGCCTGGACCATACTAGTGCAAAGTGTGCTGGCGGGAAAAAGCGACAGTTGTGTCATGTCAACCGACTGAAGAAATATCATGAGAGGGAACCGGTGGAAGACATAGTTCCTGTCTCACCTGTCGTACCGGTGAAAATGGACGGAGACGCCGGTGTGAAGTTTGATAACTTGGATGACCAGGCCTGCCCCAAATTGACGAACACCGAAGTGTTGAGTCATTTGGATGAGAAGTTAGGTCATTTAACGAGGGAACAGCAAGGACAACTGTCCAGCCTAATTTTCGAATTTAAACATTTGTTCACAGATGTACCTGGTCGTACGGACTTAGTATATCATGATATCGAGGTGGGGGAGGCCACTCCGGTGAAACAACACCCCTATCGGATGAACCCGGTGAAGATGGAGTATCTTCGGAAGGAGATGCAATATATGTTGGACAATGACATCATCGAACCAAGCAACAGTGAATGGAGCTCACCATGTGTGTTGGTTCCGAAACCCGATGGCAGCTTTCGGTGTTGTACAGATTTAAAACGGGTGAATGCAGTGACCAAGACCGACTCCTATCCCCTCCCGAGGATTGACGACTGTATTGATCGAATAGGCCCAGCTAAATTTGTTACCAAATTTGACTTGCTGAAAGGGTATTGGCAGATTCCTCTTACCGATAGAGCCAAAGAAATCTCAGCTTTGGTCACTCCGAATGGGTTATATCAGTACAAGGTCCTCCCCTTTGGATTGAAGAACGGGCCGGCTACATTTCAACGACTGATTAATAGGCTCATTGCAGACCTGGAGGGGGTGGAGGCATATCTGGATGATGTAATCATCCACACCATGACCATGGAAGACCACATTAAGCAAATCCATGCATTTTTTCAGACGATGTCCGAGGCAGGGCTGACCATCAACTTAGCCAAGAGTGAGTTTGTAAGAGCACAGGTCGTGTTCCTCGGCCATGTAGTAGGGCAGGGTCAGGTACAACCAGTGACCGCCAAGGTGGAAGCTATCGATCGCTTCCAAGTCCCAAAGGGGAAGAAAGAGCTGATGAGATTCTTAGGTATGGCGGGGTGGTACCGGCGGTTCTGTAAGAATTTTTCGGATGTGGTAGCCCCTTTAACGAGTTTGTTGAGAAAGGAGACCCCATTCGTTTGGGATGGAAAATGTCAGGCGACCTTTGCCCACGTCAAAGCGATACTAATGAGCTCTCCGGTCCTAACCGCTCCGGACTTTCAAGCACCTTTCAAGTTGGCCGTAGATGCAAGCGATGTGGGGGCTGGAGCAGTCTTGTTACAGGAAGATGAGGATGGGGTGGACCACCCCGTGTGCTACTACTCCAAAAAGTTCAATAAACATCAGGCAAATTATGCCACCGTGGAGAAAGAGACCCTGGCTCTCCTGCTAGGGCTTCAACATTATGAGGTGTATTTAAGAATCACGTCCTTTCCCATAAAGGTCTTTACGGATCACAACCCCTTAACCTTCATTCAAAGAATGAAAAATAAAAATCAGAGGTTGATGAGATGGAGTTTGGCTTTGCAGGGGTTCAACTTGGAAATTGAACATGTACGGGGCCGGGACAATGTCGTGGCGGACGCTTTGTCCAGAGTGAATTAATCTGGGGGGTTTTTGTGAAATTTTGTTGCTTTATTTTTAAGTGATAACTGTGCCCGGGGGGAACTGATAATGTGGGGGTGGGAGTTATCTGGTTTGTTTATCCAAGTTGGCCGGCAAAGAAAGTTTTCGCTGGGTTCAAACTTTCTTTCTTGAAGGGGGGGGGGAGTGTTACATATTTATGTGAATGTATGTGAATTACTATTCAGGGCTTTGCTTATCAATGTGTAGTCGATTAAAGGTTGTTGTGATTAAAGGGTCAGGAGCCCTTCTGAGAAAAAGGAGACCGGAAACGGAAGAAGAAAAGACACGAGGTCCTGGAGACGGGACGATTCTTCTTCTTCCTCGCCGAGCTCGGACGCGAGCGGTATCGATTGAGCAACGTAACAGAATCGGTGTTTAAAAGCCCGTCTGGCGAGAGGAGTTACCGGGACGTGTAACTACCCTTTGACACGTCAGGTCACCGTGGGTTCGTGCACGGAACCAAGCAGCCGGCACGGTTCGCCTCACCGTCTACAAGGCCGCGTACGGGTCGCACCTTGGGCCGCGCGCGCTGGGCAAGCCGCGTGTTGCTTTGCCTGCTTTGCTGTACCCGCTTTGCTTGGCCAGGAGGTGCGCGCTGCAGCCGTTGTTCCCGGTACGGGACGTGCCCGGTGAAAGCACGTCAGGAAGGGTCCGTTCAACCGCCCACGTGCGGAGATCGAACTACAGGCGTACGGAGACATTGAGAGAGACATTGACCATGGAGGGAGTCGGGAGTGGGGCTCACGTGAGGAATGTATAAGATGGCCATCTTAGAGTTATTATAGATGAGTTTACATCTTTGTACTATTGATTGCTGATTGTGGATGGTTGTTGATTGCTCGGGGAATATATCATTGATTATTCTGGATCCTTGGTGTGGGGTTTCTTATTGATTGGAATTCATATTGATTGCGTTACGAAAGCGCAGAAATAATAGATCTTTCTGGCGGAGTTCCTCTCACGGTCCGGGGGTCACCGAGACCAGGTAGTCACCGGGAGGACCACGTAACATTACCCAGAGTATAGTTTAACCGCATGGTGATTACCCAGAGTATAATGTAACCGCATAGTG
Source organism: Myxine glutinosa (assembly GCF_964187855.1). NCBI lineage: Eukaryota > Metazoa > Chordata > Myxini > Myxiniformes > Myxinidae > Myxine > Myxine glutinosa. Next base: position 117,901,720 of record NC_136262.1, read on the forward strand.
ATTACCCAGAGTATGCTGTAACCGCTCGCATGGTGATTACCCAGAGTATAGTGTAACCGCATGGTGATTACCCAGAGTATAGTGTAACCGCATGGTGATTATCCAGAGTAAAGTGTAACGGCATGGTGATCACCCAGAGTATAGTGTAACCGCATGGTGATTACCCAGAGTATAGTGTAATCGCATGGTGATTACCCAGAGTATAGTGTAATCGCATGGTGATTACCCAGAGTATAGTGTAACCACGTGGTGATTACCCAGAGTATAGTGTAACCGCATGGTGATTACCCAGAGTATAGTGTAACCGCATGGTGATTACCCAGAGTATAGTGTAATCGCATGGTGATTACCCAGAGTATAGTGTAATCGCATGGTGATTACCCAGAGTATAGTGTAACCGCATGGTGATTACCCAGAGTATAGTGTAACCGCATGGTGATTACCCAGAGTATAGTGTAACCGCATGGTGATTACCCAGAGTATAGTGTAACCGCGTGGTGATTACCCAGAGTATAGTGTAACCGCATGGTGATTACCCAGAGTATAGTGTAACCGCATGGTGATTACCGAGAGTATAGTGTAACCACATGGTGATTACCCAGAGTATAGTGTAACCACATGGTAATTACCCAGAGTATAGTGTAACCGCATGGTGATTACCCAGCATATAGTGTAACCGCATGGTGATTACCCAGAGTATAGTATACATACTCATCTGTCCACTTTCTCACCCATCTTTTCATCCAGGCACCTATAAGTTTGAGAGACGCGGTGTCCCTCGCAGGATCACTTTCTACACAGAACGGGACCGGTGGTGGTTCTCTGACTCTTGTTTTTCGCCGCCTTTATCCCTCATGGGGCTGGGCAGAGGTACATGGTGGATGTGAACAAATAAAAAAGGAGTTGTTTGTACACGTGCTCAGAATTGTGGTGTTTGAGTTACTTCCTTTGTCCTTCAGGCAGACGTGGAATTGGGTGATGTAATTGGTCCAACTGTGGGCTTAAAGGTTCATCAGAACGTGTCGGCACGCAGGTTTGGGACAGCATGACCCAATATGCCTCAAAGTAGTTTAAAAATAAATTACAATTCCACACCAATAATGCAACACCACAAACCCACCACCTTCAAGCACCCCTTCCGTAACCCGAATGCACTCTCGAAGATGTTTCTGTTTTACTCATCATTCCTTTCTTATCTCCAGCTCGGTGTCATGTCGGGGGGCGATTCTGTCCTCGGCAGGGGGAATGCGCCCCGGAATCACGTGCGTTATTACACGCCGTTTAGCACCACACACCACTGGCTCGCTCACATGGAGATGGGGCGTAATCTCTGCCATGAACACCTCAATAATACGAGACACGGAAAGCTCTCACCTGGCACTGACTTTACAGGTAAACGTGTGTGTGTGTGTCAGCTCCATTACGAGCCTTATACCATCGATGAACAGATAAAAAAGTACAATCAGAAGTAAAGGAAGTACAAAGAGATTGAGTTTGTGATTTTTTGGGGAGTGAAAAAGTAGTTTTTTTGAAGTGAGGAGGGGAAATGGGATAACATTGAGGATACTGTAAGGACAATAATTTGGGGGGAAAGAAGCGGAACAAGAGGCATCTGGTGTCTGAGCAGAGACAAATTTGCATGCTGGCTAGCTGAGGCCTGGGCTACTAAGCCTGAGCCACACAGACACAAATTTGACACAACGCAGCAAACCAAGGTACGGTTTAACATGACAAATTTGACGAAAACACAAACTGCAACGTAAGGACGAAAATTAATATCCCAGAAAGACACGACTGATCTGATCTGGAAAACGTTGCTTTGATTAATTGGAAGGGGGACCTGCCGATCCAACGCCTACACGCACAGACCAGGCACCGCTCATCATCAGAAGTCTAATGTGTTTTTTGTTTTCTTCTTGTGAAATCGAGACTCATGGAAGAGTGACGGAGGGAAAAAGGCAATGCGCCGGCAGTGAGGCACCAGGCAGGAGAATGAACAAAACAGAGGTAAAGGAGGTGCAGGAACAAACTGATCGAAACCCCCAAGAGCACATGGCCCGGACAAGTACGCTCAAACCCAGGAGAAAGCACACCAAGCCGCTCAATGAGACGCGGGGATGCATTACATAAACTAGAACGGCACTCGGAGAGAGCATGCCTTCGCCAGGCTGAGCAGTTTACGATTTGTGTCCCACTGACAGGCCAGATCTGGATCCAGAATTGAACCAAAATGGAATTGAACCAAATATTCCTTCAGGTCGCACAAGATCTGCCTGCAACCCTCTTCTGGTGAAACTGCCAAAATCAAGACTCTCTGCTCACCTTCACTCCTTCATTCCTCTTTTCTCCCGCCTCTGGAACAAACTCCCTCACTCTCTTCAATCCCACTCCTCCCTCCAGGTCTTTAAAACAGCTGTTCACCACCATCTCTTATCTTCCCCCATCCAAAACCTTGATCTTTTCTATCCCCGTTGATACACCCCAAATCTATCTTTTTAAATCTCCGACTTCATTCCTGAAATTCCTAGTAGTGTTCATTTGTTTTATACAGTGTACCCTCCCCTTCCCCCTCCCTCCCCCAGCCCTCTCCCTTCCACAGATCTCTGACGTCCCTGTTTCCCACTGTTGTTGTGCTTCCCTCTCTCTCCCCCTCTTGTCTCCCGCTCACTTTTTCACGTGTTCTATGTGTTAGCTCTTACACAAGCCTCGACTTGGTATGGGAAAAAAATAAAACCTGCTGAGAAGGCAGGAGTTCATCACAAATTACAACTGTAACCAGTGTTGAAGTTGTTTCACCGAAGGGACCATGATGAACAAGACACATTAAATACGACAACGGTACTCGGTAGAGCGCATACCTCCGAACACTGTATGTTTTGTATCCCACTGATAGGCAGGATCTGGATTCCGACCTGAACCAAAATCGAATCGGCTTGTTCCTGTCACATACCCAACGCATCCACCAAATTTTGTCGTAAGCCGTCCACAGCTTTTTGAAATATCCTGCTATATGTCGTTTTTGGCACCCACCTCTCAATGGCGAAGAATCACTTTATAAATCACATCTGTCCATAACCTTTTGAGATACCCCCTGCTCAGAGACAGACAAACACAGGGTGAAAACATAACCTCCGTCCACCTTCAGTGGTGGAGGTAACAAATGAACAACAACAATGAACAATAACTCCCAAAAACGTAAACCAGAAGAAGAATCCTCGTTTCGAGAAGACATCCTTTCGAGACAGAGAAAATGGCGTCTTGTCACGAAGGGACCCGGAACCGCGGAATGTTTTTATAAAGAAACGATTCAAACAGTTTGGATTAATGTCGAATTATCTTAAGGTTCTAATTTAAACTTGAATGATGATTTTATATTTCCCACAATTTTATTCAGTAATTTCCGAGTTTTTATTTTTAGGTTTGTCCATATTTTCTTTTTGTAAAGAGTTCCTTGTCGACGATGTGTCATATATGATGTAGTTGACATTGTATGTTTCTCATTTTCTTGGCAATGGTGATGGCGAGCAGTAAGAAGAGAGGTTTTCATGGTACACCCATCATTTTTAAGCAAACCAATTATAATGCAGTTTTACCCTTCATTTATTAGACGTTTGAGTCTTGAAGAGAAATTTACAATATTGCTTTGAATGCAAATGCTGTTAACATTTGAAAGTGGATGTCCACCAGGAAGTGCTCGTCTTGTTAGTCGTGAAACATAACGAGCGGTTTGTGAAAGGAAACTCTGACTCGGTCATGCTAAGCTAAGCACTGAGCATATGCATGGTGTTTTGGACGAATGTCCAAGCTCTGCAGTCTCGAAACTGCAAGGCCCATGCTTTACTTCCTTTTTCACGGAGGGAGCGGTTGCAATCTGGATCGGTAACTGGAATTTCAACATCATTATCCCCACGCTTTAAAAAAACGGTGGTATATTATAATTGGCTCCGTCCATGTGTCATGTGTCCGTCCATTAGTATGGAATTTGGGGTCAAAGCGGGGGGGGGGGGGGGGGGGATGTAACTCACAATTTTATATTGGGTCATTTCTGGTGTTTTTTTGACATATTTACCTCCACCACCGAAAGTGGGCAGATGCTATGTTTTCGCCCTGTCTCTTTGTCCGTCTGTTTGTTTGTCTGTGAGCAGGATACCTCAAAAAGTTGTGGACAGATTCGGACGGAATTTGGTGGAAAGGATGGGTATGTAACAAGGATGAAATGTTTAGATTTTGGTGAAGATCCGAATCCAGATCCGAGAATTTAGTGATTCTTCGCCACTGATTGATAGGGCAAAAAATAATATATAGCACGATATGTCAAAAGGTTGTGGACAGGTTGAGTATGTGACGAGGAAGAGTTGATTCAATCTTGGTGAATATCTGAATCCGGATGGGCATACAATCTATCTATAATTCCAGTAATCTCTGTGTGTGTGTATGCGACCGCTGTTTCTCGACAACTACCGGTCCGATATACTTGAAACTTGCCAGGTATATTGCTGGGGACCCGAGGATGTGCCTTTTCAAGGTTTCATATTAATCGGACAATTACTTACCGAGCTATGTCCAAAAAACGATTCAACCAATCAGAGAGCAGCGAGCTATCGCGTGTGCCGAACGTGGCGAACACACTCTGCCTCGGACGGCACATTTGAGAGCGTATTCATTTATTTCACGTTGGCAAACTATGTTGCCGCTATGTTGGCGTTAAACTATGTTTTAAAACTAATTAAAACCATTTCATGTAAATAGAGGGGGGGGGGGGATTGTCACTGTACTCGCAAGCCGTTCGCCGTTCGCTTTGGCGTTGCGAATGGACCAAAACATTTCATGAACCAAACCATTTCATGTAAAGCGTTCGCCGTTCGCTTTGGCGTTGCGAATGGACCAAAACATTTCATGGACCAAACCATTTCATGTAAATAGAGGGGGGGGGATTGTCACCGTACTCGCACCCACGTACCCACGTACGGGCATTGCACCCACGTACGGGCATGCCCTAGTTTTTTTTAATTTCACCTTTGAGAGATGAGGCCGAAAACGATATATAGCACGATATTTCAAAATGTTGTGGGCAAGTTATGACAAAAGTAGGTGGATGAGTTGGTTTGGTGACGAGACCAAGCCAATTCGATTTTAGTTAAGGTCTGGATCCAGATTCGGCCTATCAGTGGGATACAAAACGTGAACTGTTCAGCCTGGTGGAGGTATGCGCTCTACCTAGTGCCCTTTTAGTTCAACTTTGTTTCAGGTGGGAAGCGTGGGGATTTGCCATGGCACGCCATCGACTTCACTGCAGTTTAAAACTTGAATTCATCTTTTAGTCGGTTTGAACCACTTTTTTGATGTGTGGTAAAATTATTGTTGGCCTGTTGCAATTTGATTTTGAGGTTCCTTCAAGTGTCATTGGGATTTCCCCATTGTTGGGTAACCACCTGGCTGCATGACAAGGTTTCCTTCCACTGGCTCGTTGCTGAATGGAATTTGTTCCCATTCCGAGAAAACAACATGGCTTATCGCTATTCTTGGAATTGCATGTTTCTGATACCGTTGTACTGTACCGTCACAGCTTTACCGCTAGTTGTTATTCAAAGCACCGTAAACTGAACTTGATTGTCAATATCAATGAATAATTAATCATGGCTTTCCATGTATTTTACTCACCTTCCTTTTCCTTTTTCCTCTCTTACTTCACCAAGCTTGGCGTTCCCAACTCTTTCGTTTTGCTCAGTGGGCAGTACAAAGGCCAGGATGAGAATCGCACTCGCCTCAAAGCCTCACTCAGGTACCTCACATTGCTGTGCACAATTGTGTGGGTGTTTTTAGTCGAAGACTGTGATGTCATCACGGACCTAGTTTCGGAATATTTTGTGGCGTTGTGACTTGTGATATGTATTAAATTGTGGTACAGAGTGTCCCAGCTTATCGTCTTCCCGGTTAATATTGTTTCGTTGTAACACCTGTACTAATTATATCCCAAGGCCCGGTTGCATAAACTCTCCTTAAGGAAAGATTTCCCTTGAGGTACGCTGTAATTCCTTAAGCTAAGGATTTCCTTAATAGGCCATGAACAGGTCTGAGCTTTCGTTCACTATAATTCCATTTAAAGGGTGCAACTTATCTCCACTTGAATACATTTCAGAAGCATATTTTCTCATCAATATAATAAGTTTGAATCATTAATTTTGTCCAACACTAAGTAATTTCCGTTAATAATCAGCATTCTTTTCTTATAGCATAGCCGTCGCGGGTGCAGTGAGTTTGTCGCATGGTGTAGTAGTATTGAAACCTAGCCAATCATCAGCCAGTATTGTCACAACAAGCGCTATCCAGCAATGGCGTCTTCCATGAAAGGGGTGAATTGCGACAATGTGACAAATGCACTGATGCTGGGCAATTAGGCCTGGCTCGCAGTCGGCGTTCCAATTCATCCCAAAGGTGTTCGATGGGGTTGAGGTCAGGGCTCTGTGCAGGCCAGTCAAGTTCTTCCACACCGATCTCGACAAACCATTTCTGTATGGACCTCGCTTTGTGCACGGGGGCATTGTCATGCTGAAACAGGAAAGGGTCTTCCCCAAACTGTTGCCACAAAGTTGGAAGCACACAATCGTCTATATTGTTATTGTATGCTGTAGCGTTAAGATTTCCCTTCACTGGGACTAAGGGGCCGAGCCCGAACCATGAAAAGCAGCCCCAGACCATTATTCCTCCTCCACCAAACTTTACAGTTGGCACTATGCATTCGGGCAGGTAGCATTCTCCTGGCATCTGCCAAACCCAGATTAATGCGTCGGACTGCCAGATGGTGAAGCGTGATTCATCACTCCAGAGAACACGTTTTCCACTGCTCCAGAGTCCAATGGCGGCGAGCTTTACACCACTCCAGCCGATGCTTGGCATTGCGCATGGTGATCTTAGGCTTGTGTGCAGCTGCTCGGCCATGGAAACCCATTTCCTGAAGCTCCCGACGAACAGTTGTTGTGCTGACGTTGCTCCAGAGGCAGTTTGAAACTCGGTAGTGATTGTTGCAACCAAGGACAGACAATTTTTACCCGCTTCAGCACTTGGCGGTCCCGTTCTGTGAGCTTGCGTGGCCTACCACTTCACGGCTGAGCTGTTGTTGCTCCTAGACGTTTCCACTTCACAATAACAGCACTTAGAGTTGACCAGGGCAGCTCTCGCAGGGCAGAAACTTGATGAACTGACTTGTTGGAAAGGTGGCATCCTATGACGGTGCCATGTTGAAAGTCACTGAGCTAATCAGTACCGCCCATTCTACTGCCAATATTTGTCTATGGAGATTGCATGGCTGTGTGCTTGATTATATATACCTGTCAGCAATGGGTGTGGCCGTAACAGCCAAATCCACTAATTAGAAGTGGTGTCCACATACCTTTGGTCATGTGGTGTATGTGTGTCATTGGTTGTTATCTCCAAAATTTGGGTTGGTTTCTGCATAAGTTGGGTTGTTATCTCCATAAGCAATCATTGAAAACAAGGACATAATGCTCACTTTATAACCTGATGATCCCATCTATCGTGAGCAAACCCTGCTCATCCAGCGCCTTTCACTCGCTCACCGCAGGCAGGTTGGTGGTCTTTCTGTCTTCCACCGACTCCTCTCTGGCCTTGCTCCCCCAGCTCTCTCTGTGCTCTATCCCCCAAATATTCCTGCAGGACGCACAAGATCTGCCAGCAACCCTCTTCTGGTGAAACTGCCAAAATAAAGACTCTGCTCACCTTCACTCCTTCATTCCTCTTTTCTCCCACCTCTGGAACAAACTAAAAATGTGTGAATTTACTTATTATGACGGGGTGTTGCTATCCCAAATGCTGACCCCCAATTAACTGTGAACCGCCTTCACTTGTGGAAATACAGGCGGCAGTGAACCGACTGCAAGGGGGCAAAGCTCCTGGGATTTGTGGCATCCATGCTGAGCTTCTCAAGGCTGGTGGAAATACTGTACTTGAGTCGCTGCATGCAGTTCTGTGCTCTGTTTGGAGCACCGGCATCATCCCAACTGTCTGGAAGAGGGGCCTTGTTGTCCTCCTCTGGAAAGGGAAGGGTGATCACCAGGATTGCAACAACTACCGAGGGGTGACGCTACTCTCGGTGCCGGCAAGGTCTTTGCTTGGATAATTTTTGAGAGGGTACGCCGCCATCTGCTCGAGCACCAGCGACCAGAGTAGTTGGGCTTTACACCAGAGGTCAACGATTGACCGTATCCTTGTTCTTCGAGTCCTCACAGAACACAAGGAAGAGTTTCGTCAGGGGCTGCTTGCAGCCTCATGTTGATCTCTGCAAAGCGTTCGATTCGGTGAATTGGGATGCCCCTCCGGAGGGTGCCACCGACGCTGATCAATCTGATCTCTGAAATATACTCTGGTACTGAGAGTGCTGTGAGGTGTGGTGGCGCCACCTCTGACTTATTTCCAGTTGTGACTGGAGTTCAGCAGGGGTGTGTATTGGCTCCCACACTCTTCAGCGCTTGTATGGACTGGATTCTGTGGCGGACGTCGGAGAGGTCAGGCTGTGGGGCATCGTTTGGGAGTGCCAAAATCTCTGACCTTGATTTAGCAGATGATGATGTCATCTTTGCGGAGACGCTGGATATTCTTACGGGGGCCCTTCAGGCATTGAATGAGCGGCGGAGCCGCTGGAATTACGGATTTCTTGGGTCAAAACCAAGATCCAGGTTTTCAATGACGTCTTGGATGCTGCTGTCTTGTCTGTGCCTGTTTGTGGTGAAGATGTTGAGGTCACGAAGAGATTCACTTACTTGGCAGTGTTATTCATGTCTCCGCATGTTATGAGCCAGAGGTTGATAGACGTCAACGTATCCTCACCAGATACTCTCAGCAAGGGAGCCTCGTGAGTGGAGGAGGCCAACGGGCCGACCGCGTGCCTCGTGGTTGCAGCAGGTTGATCGGCATCGGAGATAGGGATGGGCCAGGCATCAGCCTGGGGGGATGGTCAGACGGAGGCTCCTGGAGTACCGTCGGAAAGTGGATGCGGCGACTCGCTGCTCCGGCGCATCCTCTCCCATACTTGACCTGACCTGAATTTACTTAAATGTGATGCATTTAATGTGGGCGGAGGAACCTAATCCTCCCTTCCTCACCCCCCCCCCCCCCCTCCCCGCCCCTCCTACTTACATTAATTCTAATGAGATAAATTGATCCATACAAGGTTGCTTCACTTAACGTCGTGTTTTCAAAAATGTTACTATGACTTTAACTGATGATGTCTATATAGTTTCCATGGTACTGTTTGTACGAGGTATCTTATCATTGGGTACATCCATGTGCCTGATATGTCGTTTGACACACTGCAGAGTGGGCGTGTTTGGTACCGTGTTGGAGTACGGCGCAGAGAGGAAGATTTCACGGCACAGCATCCTCGGTGCCTCTGTCAGCCTCGGCCTACCTCATGGCGTACATCTTCGCCTGAGGTACCCCAATGCTTCTTCAAACTACTCTTTAGCCTTTAAAACTCCTTTAGACATGTGTTTGTGTTTTCTCACTCCCTCAGACCGTCTATTCTTCATGGTTTCCTCAGGTTGAACCGTGCGAGCCAGCTGTACACAATTCCCATGCACCTTGCTAGTGAGGTGTCCCCTAGCGTGGTACTGTATGCCACGGTGACCCCTTTGCTGGCATACCTCGCCCTCGACAGACTGGTCATACAGCCGTATCTCCGTTCACGGAAAGAGAGGTAAACAAACAATATGTTCGGCACAGATAATCTACTCCCAGCTGCGGATAACAAGGCCCAATATTTGTGCTTTGGGCAGAATAATTACAGTAAACTTTAAACTCGCAGTCGATAATTTGTGACTTCGTCAGGCCATATTTGGACCTGTGGCTTCGCATGGGGGTTAGTGGGATGACATGTATGATTGTGGATCATCATTTGGATTGTTTAGGGTTTTTTGTGGTTCGCGTTTTGAGTGCTGTATTTTTCGGCGTCGAAGTCGATGTCGATTACAAGTCGAATTAGCTAATTTTCCCATTGTTATGGTTCTGCCGACGAAGTCACCTGAGGCATTATGTTTCCCCCGAGGACCCAAAACACCCAGAAGACCCAAAAGTCCACCGAACCATTCTCTGGGTCATTTGCATCCTCTGGGCATTTTGGGTCCTTGGGTAGTTTTTGTCTATGGGGTATTCAGGGTCTTTTGGGTATCCGGGGTCCTCTGGGTCATTTGGGTCTTCTGGGTTTTTTTGGTCCTCTAGGTCTTCAGGTATTTGTGGTCTTTGGCATCTTTTGGGTCATCTGGGTCTTTTTGCTCTTTAGGGTCTTTTGGGGCTTTGGGGTCTTTTGTGTCTCTGGGGTCCTCTGGGTCTTTCAGGTATTTGGGGTCTTTAAGGGTCCTTGGTGTATTTTGGTCATCTGGGTCTTTTTGTTCTTCGGGATCTTTTAATTATTTAGGGTGTTTAGGATCTTTGGGGTGTTTTGGGTCTTTGGGTTGTTTTGGGTCTTTGGGTTGTTTTGTGTCTTTGGGTTGTTTTGGGTCTTTGGGTTGTTTTGGGGCTTTGTTTTTTTTTTGGTCCTCAGTGTCTTCTTTTGGATCCTCTTGGACTTTGAGTCATTGGGATCTTATGCCATGAGTCTTTTGGGTGTTTTGACCATAGTGAACACACAGTCTTTGTTAAAAGATTGGTCTTTAAATCCCTCCTGAAATCGTCCTTATGAAGGGGGACAGACATCAGACATCTGTACAAAGTACAAACACACAATGTATTATACGTATATGCTAGATATAAACTTGTGTGCTCCTTAAATGCCCTTCACATTTTATCCTAAAGGGTTCCTGCTGTTGTACCATTGGAACTGCTACATTTTCTTCCTTCTTCTTCTTCTTCTTCCATCCTGGAAGGACAGGCTTTTTAAAAGACGTTCTTGCGATTTAAAAACGGATACGATTTTTTGTTCCAAGTAAATAGATTATTGTAAAAGTGGAGATTTTCACACAACATTAATTTCACACATTTCGTGCTACAACAGAGAAGCACAAATTTAACAACGTACAAATATACTTGCCTTTTTAAGAGAAAACACGGTACCAGAGCAAACAATGAATGTGCATGAGGTACATGTACCGTTACCAGTCACGCCGTAGTGTTACAAACAACGTGCTTGGCCAGCATGTGTAGCACAAGACTGCATGGTTCGCAACTACTGTACTGTACTTCAACGAGGTAATATTGACCGTAACGAGGTAATATTGAAAGCTGGACCGGGCAACAATCCCGAATGAGCTTGTGGGGACAGCGATGCCGAGGCTGGAGATTTGAATGAAGAGAAACATCCAATGCTCCAGGAGATTATGAAACTACGAATCTTTGCATTCAATTAACCATTCATTTGATGTGCTTTACTGTACTTTCCAGTCGTATTTTGCAATCTGTATTTTATCGATTCCATGCAGTGTTTCATTGGTTCCATGCAGTGTTTCATTGGTTCCATGCAGTGTTTCATTGGTTCCATGCAGTGTTTCATTGGTTCCATATTTAATTGGTTCCATACAGTGTTTCATTGGTTCCATATTTCATTGGTTCCATATTTCATTGGTTCCATGCAGTGTTTCATTGGTTCCATGCAGTGTTTCATTGGTTCCATATTTAATTGGTTCCATACAGTGTTTCATTGGATCCATATTTAATTGGTTCCATATTTCATTGGTTCCATGCAGTGTTTCATTGGTTCCATGCAGTGTTTCATTGGTTCCATGCAGTGTTTCATTGGTTCCATATTTCATTGGTTCCATGCAGTTTCATTGGTTCCATATTTAATTGGTTCCATATTTCATTGGTTCCATGCAGTGTTTCATTGGTTCTATACAGTGTTTCATTGGTTCTATACAGTGTTTCATTGGTTCCATGCAGTGTTTCATTGGTTCCATGCAGTATTTCATTGGTTCCATATTTCATTGGTTCCATGCAGTGTTTCATTGGTTCCATATTTCATTGGTTCCATACAGTGTTTCATTGGTTCCATATTTCATTGGTTCCATATTTAATTGGTTCCATACAGTGTTTCATTGGTTCCATGCAGTGTTTCATTGGTTCTATACAGTGTTTCATTGGTTCCATGCATTTTCATTGGTTCCATATTTCATTGGTTCCATACAGTGTTTCATTGGTTCCATATTTCATTGGTTCCATATTTAATTGGTTCCATACAGTGTTTCATTGGTTCCATATTTAATTGGTTCCATATTTAATTGTTCCATACAGTGTTTCATTGGTTCCATGCAGTGTTTCATTGCTTCCATATTTAATTGGTTCCATACAGTGTTTCATTGGTTCCATGCAGTTTCATTGGTTCCATGCAGTTTCATTGGTTCCATATTTAATTGGTTCCATACAGTCTTTCATTGGTTCCATATTTAATTGGTTCCATGCAGTGTTTCATTGGTTCCATATTTAATTGGTTCCATGCAGTGTTTTATTGGTTCCATGCAGTGTTTCATTGGTTCCATATTTCATTGGTTCCATGCAGTGTTTCATTGGTTCCATATTTCATTGGTTCCATGCAGTGTTTCATTGGTTCCATATTTCATTGGTTCCATACAGTGTTTCATTGGTTCCATATTTCATTGGTTCCATATTTAATTGGTTCCATATTTAATTGGTTCCATAGTGTTTCATTGGTTCCATATTTCATTGGTTCCATGCAGTGTTTCATTGGTTCTATGCAGTGTTTCATTGGTTCCATGCAGTGTTTCATTGGTTCCATATTTCATTGGTTCCATACAGTGTTTCATTGGTTCCATATTTCATTGGTTCCATATTTAATTGGTTCCATACAGTGTTTCATTGGTTCCATATTTAATTGGTTCCATATTTAATTGTTCCATACAGTGTTTCATTGGTTCCATGCAGTGTTTCATTGCTTCCATATTTAATTGGTTCCATACAGTGTTTCATTGGTTCCATGCAGTTTCATTGGTTCCATGCAGTTTCATTGGTTCCATATTTAATTGGTTCCATACAGTGTTTCATTGGTTCCATATTTAATTGGTTCCATACAGTGCTTCATTGGTTCCATATTTCATTGGTTCCATACAGTGCTTCATTGGTTCCATATTTAATTGGTTCCATACAGTGCTTCATTGGTTCCATATTTAATTGGTTCCATACAGTGCTTCATTGGTTCCATATTTCATTGGTTCCATACAGTGTTTCATTGGTTCCATATTTCATTGGTTCCATATTTAATTGGTTCCATACAGTGTTTCATTGGTTCCATATTTAATTGGTTCCATATTTAATTGTTCCATACAGTGTTTCATTGGTTCCATGCAGTGTTTCATTGCTTCCATATTTAATTGGTTCCATACAGTGTTTCATTGGTTCCATGCAGTTTCATTGGTTCCATGCAGTTTCATTGGTTCCATATTTAATTGGTTCCATACAGTGTTTCATTGGTTCCATATTTAATTGGTTCCATACAGTCTTTCATTGGTTCCATATTTAATTGGTTCCATGCAGTGTTTCATTTGTTCCATATTTAATTGGTTCCATGCAGTGTTTCATTGGTTCCATGCAGTGTTTCATTGGTTCCATATTTCATTGGTTCCATGCAGTGTTTCATTGGTTCCATATTTCATTGGTTCCATGCAGTGTTTCATTGGTTCCATATTTCATTGGTTCCATACAGTGTTTCATTGGTTCCATATTTCATTGGTTCCATATTTAATTGGTTCCATATTTAATTGGTTCCATAGTGTTTCATTGGTTCCATATTTCATTGGTTCCATGCAGTGTTTCATTGGTTCTATACAGTGTTTCATTGGTTCCATGCAGTGTTTCATTGGTTCCATATTTCATTGGTTCCATACAGTGTTTCATTGGTTCCATATTTCATTGGTTCCATATTTAATTGGTTCCATACAGTGTTTCATTGGTTCCATATTTAATTGGTTCCATACAGTGTTTCATTGGTTCCATATTTCATTGGTTCCATATTTAATTGGTTCCATACAGTGTTTCATTGGTTCCATGCAGTGTTTCATTGGTTCCATATTTAATTGGTTCCATGCAGTGTTTCATTGGTTCCATATTTAATTGGTTCCATGCAGTGTTTCATTGGTTCCATATTTCATTGGTTCCATACAGTCTTTCATTGGGTCCATACAGTGTTTCATTGGTTCCATGCAGTGTTTCATTGGTTCCATATTTCATTGGTTCCATCCAGTGTTTCATTGGTTCCATATTTCATTGGTTCCATACAGTGTTTCATTGGGTCCATATTTCATTGGTTCCATACAGTGTTTCATTGGTTCCATATTTCATTGGTTCCATGCAGTTTCATTGCATTGGTTCCATATTTCATTGGTTCCATGCAGTGTTTCATTGGTTCCATATTTCATTGGTTCCATACAGTGTTTCATTGGTTCCATATTTCATTGGTTCCATACAGTGTTTCATTGGTTCCATATTTCATTGGTTCCATGCAGTGTTTCATTGGTTCCATATTTCATTGGTTCCATACAGTGTTTCATTGGTTCCATATTTCATTCGTTCCATGCAGTGTTTCATTGGTTCCATATTTCTTTGGTTCCATACAGTGTTTCATTGGTTCCATATTTCATTGGTTCCATGCAGTGTTTCATTGGTTCCATCTTTCATTGGTTCCATACAGTGTTTCATTGATTCCATATTTCATTGGTTCCATACAGTGTTTCATTGGTTCCATATTTCATTGGTTCCATACAGTGTTTCATTGGTTCCATATTTCATTGGTTCCATACAGTGTTTTATTGGTTCCATACAGTGTTTCAATGTTTCATTGTTTCCATCTTTCATTGGTTCCATACAGTGCTTCATTGGTTCCATATTTCATTGGTTCCATACAGTGTTTCATTGGTTCCATACAGTGTTTCAATGTTTCATTGTTTCCATCTTTCATTGGTTCCATAGTGTTTCATTGGTTCCATATTTCATTGGTTCCATGCAGTGTTTCATTGGTTCTATACAGTGTTTCATTGGTTCCATGCAGTGTTTCATTGGTTCCATATTTCATTGGTTCCATACAGTGTTTCATTGGTTCCATATTTCATTGGTTCCATATTTAATTGGTTCCATACAGTGTTTCATTGGTTCCATATTTAATTGGTTCCATACAGTGTTTCATTGGTTCCATATTTCATTGGTTCCATATTTAATTGGTTCCATACAGTGTTTCATTGGTTCCATGCAGTGTTTCATTGGTTCCATATTTAATTGGTTCCATGCAGTGTTTCATTGGTTCCATATTTAATTGGTTCCATGCAGTGTTTCATTGGTTCCATATTTCATTGGTTCCATACAGTCTTTCATTGGGTCCATACAGTGTTTCATTGGTTCCATGCAGTGTTTCATTGGTTCCATATTTCATTGGTTCCATCCAGTGTTTCATTGGTTCCATATTTCATTGGTTCCATACAGTGTTTCATTGGGTCCATATTTCATTGGTTCCATACAGTGTTTCATTGGTTCCATATTTCATTGGTTCCATGCAGTTTCATTGCATTGGTTCCATATTTCATTGGTTCCATGCAGTGTTTCATTGGTTCCATATTTCATTGGTTCCATACAGTGTTTCATTGGTTCCATATTTCATTGGTTCCATACAGTGTTTCATTGGTTCCATATTTCATTGGTTCCATGCAGTGTTTCATTGGTTCCATATTTCATTGGTTCCATACAGTGTTTCATTGGTTCCATATTTCATTCGTTCCATGCAGTGTTTCATTGGTTCCATATTTCTTTGGTTCCATACAGTGTTTCATTGGTTCCATATTTCATTGGTTCCATGCAGTGTTTCATTGGTTCCATCTTTCATTGGTTCCATACAGTGTTTCATTGATTCCATATTTCATTGGTTCCATACAGTGTTTCATTGGTTCCATATTTCATTGGTTCCATACAGTGTTTCATTGGTTCCATATTTCATTGGTTCCATACAGTGTTTTATTGGTTCCATACAGTGTTTCAATGTTTCATTGTTTCCATCTTTCATTGGTTCCATACAGTGCTTCATTGGTTCCATATTTCATTGGTTCCATACAGTGTTTCATTGGTTCCATACAGTGTTTCAATGTTTCATTGTTTCCATCTTTCATTGGTTCCATACAGTGTTTCATTGGTTCCATATTTCATTGGTTCCATACAGTGTTTCATTGGTTCCATACAGTGTTTCATTGGTTCCATATTTCATTGGTTCCATACAGTGTTTCATTGGTTGCATATTTCATTGGTTCCATACAGTGTTTCATTGGTTCCATACAGTGTTTCATTGGTTCCATATTTCATTGGTTCCATACAGTGTTTCATTGGTTCCATATTTCATTGGGTCCATACAGTCCTCATTGGTTCCATATTTAATTGGGTCCATATAGTGCTTCGTTGGTTCCATACAGTGCTTCATTGGGTCCATACAGTGCTTCATTGGTTCAATATTTCATTGGTTCCATACAGTGTTTCATTGGGTCCATACAGTGTTTCATTGGTTCCATATTTAATTGGGGCCATACAGTGCTTCATTGGTTCCATACAGTGCTTCATTGGTTCCATATTTCATTGGGTCCATACAGTGCTTCATTGGTTCCATATTTAATTGGGTCCATACAGTGCTTCATTGGTTCCATACAGTGCTTCATTGGGTCCATACAGTGCTTCATTGGGTCTGTACAGTGCTTCGTTGGGTCCATACAGTGCTTCATTGTGTCCATAGTGCTTCATTGGGTCCATACAGTGCTTCATTGGTTCAATATTTCATTGGTTCCATACAGTGTTTCATTGGGTCCATACAGTTTCATTGGTTCCATATTTAATTGGGTCCCTACAGTGCTTCATTGGTTCCATACAGTGCTTCATTGGTTCCATATTTAATTGGGTCCATACAGTGCTTCATTGGGTCCATACAGTGCTTCATTGGGTCCATACAGTGCTTCATCGCGTCCATATTTCATTGGGTCCATACAGTGTTTCATTGGTTCCATATATTTAATTGGGCCTGTACAGTGCGTCATTGGTTCCATACAGTGTTTCATCGGTTCCATATTTAATTGGTTCCATACATTGCTTCATTGGGTCCATACAGTGCTTCATTGGGTCCGTACAGTGCTTCGTTGGGTCCATACAGTGCTTCATTGTGTATTGGTTGTGTACATTGTGTACATGCTCCCCATTGGTTCAATATTTCATTGGTTCCATACAGTGTTTCATTGGGTCCATACAGTGTTTCATTGGTTCCATATTTAATTGGGTCCATACAGTGCTTCATTGGTTCCATACAGTGCTTCATCGGTTCCATATTTAATTGGGTCCATACAGTGTTTCATTGGTTCCATATCTTTAATTGCGCCCGTACAGTGCGTCATTGGGTCCATACAGTTTCATTGGTTCCATATTTAATTGGGTCCATACAGTGCTTCATTGGGTCCATACAGTGCTTCATCGGGTCCATATTTCATTGCGTCCATACAGTGTTTCATTGGTTCCATATATTTAATTGGGCCCGTACAGTGCGTCATTGGGTCCATACAGTGTTTCATTGGTTCCATATATTTAATTGGGCCCATACAGTGTTTCATTGGTGCCATATTTCATTGGGTCTGTACAGTCCTTCATTGGTTCCACACAGTGTTTCATTGGTTCCATATTTCATTGGGTCTCTACAGGCCTTCATTGGTTCCACACAGTGTTTCATTGGTGCCATATTTCATTGGGTCTGTACAGTCCTTCATTGGTTCCACACAGTGTTTCATTGGTTCCATATTTCATTGGGTCTGTACAGGCCTTCATTGGTTCCATATTAACAATTGGTATTAAATTGGTATTAATTAACAACAATTGGTATTAACAAGCGACAAGCATTACGCCGAGGTCCCCCGTCGGTGAAGTGATGTGTTTTTTTTTTTGTTTTTTTTTTGTATACAAGATCGAGGCTCGTGAAAGAGCGAACATTAATCACACAGAAAGACAAACAGACACACAAAACAAATAACATCGGGAGCGGTAGACAAGATGGGGAGAGAGGGGGAAGGACACAAACACCGAGCTGTTCACCGAGTGAACACCGAGTGAAGCCGAGCCAGGTGTGAGGCAGGAGCACCAGCCCATAGGGGAGAACAGTATTCCATTGAGCTGCGGATGAAAGCCTTGTATGTAGTGAGGAGCTCAGGTGTGCCTAGGAAGGTGTGCCTAGGACACAAACACAACATTTGAGAGCAGGGACCGAGAGACATGGAGACATCGAGAGAACTGTGGGAGGGAGAGGGCTTTGGGGGGGAGGCATGGGAAGGGGGAGGGGGGGTGGGAGAGGTATAAAACATATGGACACTGCCAAGACTTCCAGGAAAGAAGTTGGAATTTCAAACAAGGTGGATCTGGGGTGAATTAGTGGGGGTAGAAAAGATCAAGGTTTTGGATGGGGGAAGATAAGAGATGGTGGTGAACAGCTGTTTTGAAGACCTGGAGGGAGGAGTGTGATTGAAGTGAGTGTGGGAGTTTGTTCCAGAGGCGGGAGAAAAGAGGAATGAAAGAGTGAAGGTGAGCAGAGAGCCGAGATTTCGGCAGTTTAACCATCAGAGGCTTGCTGGCAGATCTTGTGCGACCTGTAGGAATATTTGGGGGACAGAGCACAGAGAGAGCTGGGGGAGCAAGGCCGGAGAGGAGTCGGTAGAAGACAGAAAGACCACCTACCTGCCTGCGGTGAGTGAGTGAAAGGCCCTCAGAGATAGCTTCATCGCGGGAGATTCCAATGATTCTGAAAGCTTTGGATTCAACAGCGTGAAGCCGAGCCAGGTGTGAGGCAGGAACACCAGCCCATAGGGGAGAACAGTATTCCATTGAGCTGCGGATGAAAGCCTTGTATGTGGTGAGGAGCTCAGGTGTGCCTAGGAAGGACTTCGCACGACGGACGATGCCCAGTCGGCGACTGGCTTTGGAGGCCAGCTTGGAAATGTGGTTTTCCCAAGAAAGATCATGGCAGATGGTGAGACCCAAAAGCTTGAGCGACAGAACTTCTTGGAGAGGATTGTTGAGAAAGTAGATGGGAGGGTTGTCCAGTCGATCTTTTCGGAGAGACATAGTAAGAGTGTGAGATTTGTCAGGATTGAAAGACATGTTCCACATGTTTGACCAGTCTGTGATTTTGTCCAGGTCTTCAGAGAGTGAGGAGGCTGCAGACTGCCGATCTGAGGGAAGAGGAATGGAGCGGCAGAGAGTGGAGTCATCAGCAAAGAGTGGAGTTGACAAAGTGGAGTTGACAAAGTGGAAGACGCAGAAAACATGCTATGATATGATATTTCGCTCACAAGGTTCAGACATACATGGAGGCGGCCATCTTGGATTTTGACGTGGCGACCCAATTTTCAATAGCGTTCTTCCTTATGCCTAGATACACCCACACACCAGATTAGACGTTGGTACTTCGCTTATTCTTCAAGATATTTCGCTCACAATGTTCAGACATATATATATATATATGGTGGCGGCCATCTTGGATTTTGACGTGGCGACCCAATTTTCAATAGTGTTCTTCCTTATGCCGAGATACACCCACACACCAAATTAGAAGTTGGTACTTCTCTTATTTTTCAAGATATTCATCTCACAAGGTTCAGACATACATGGCGGCGGCCATCTTGGACATTGACGTGGCGACCCAATTTTCAATAGTGTTCTTCCTTATGCCGAGATACACCCACACACCAAATTAGAAGTTGGTACTTCGCTTATTTTTGAAGATATTCATCTCACAAGGTTCAGACATACATGGCGGCCGCCATCTTGGATTTTGACGTGGCGACCCAATTTTCAATAGCGTTCTTCCTGATGCCGAGATACACCCACACACCAGATTAGACGTTGGTACTTCGCTTATTTTTCAAGATATTCATCTCACAAGGTTCAGACATACATGGCGGCGGCCATCTTGGATTTTGACGTGGCGACCCAATTTTAAACAGCGTCCTTCCTTGTGCCAAGATACACCCACACGCCAGATTAGAAGTTGGTACTTCGCTTATTTTTTGAGATATTTCGCTCACAAGGTTCAGACATATATATGGTGGTGGCCATCTTGTATTTTGACGTGACGACCCAATTTTCAATAGCGTTCTTCCTTATGCCGAGATACACCCACACACCATATTAGAAGTTGGTACTTCACTTATTTTTCAAGATATTCATCTCACAAGGTTCAGACATACATGGCGGTGGCCATCTTGGATTTTGACGTGGCGACCCAATGTTCAATAGCGTTCTTCCTCATGCCGAGATACACCCACACACCAAATTAGAAGTTGGTACTTCGCTTATTTTTCAAGATATTCATCTCACAAGGTTCAGACATACATGGCATCAGACATACATGGCGGCGACCATCTTGGATTTTGACGTGGGTTGCACCCACACACCAAATTCGAATGCGGTCCTTCGCTTACGCACGCACGCACGCATGCCCGCACGCAAACACGCACGCCCGCACGCACGGACGGACACATGGACGGAGGGGAAAACCATAGTCCCCCTTTCGCTCCGTTGTGCGACAAAAACACACGAATATGGCCTGAGATTTGGCAGGCCTGATAAAGATGAGGACCGGGGACGGTGAGGGTGAGGGGACGGTGACACACACACACACACTCACACACACACACACACGCACACGCACACACACGCTCTTATTAGCTCACCTGGAACGAAGTTCTTCAGGGGAGCTTATGCGATGGCGCGTCGTCAGTCCGTAAACACTTGAAACTTCTTCTCTGAAACCGCTGAAGGAATTGCGACCTAATTTGGCACAAATGATATTTGTTGTGTTGTGACTAAAGTTTGTTCACAGCATTAAAAACAAGTACAAAAAGTTTTAATTAAAACAAAAGCGGCGTCGATGTTACACAATGCCTAGATGCAGCTGTGCCTATAACGTCGATGTTATAGGCACAGGACATTCCTATTGATTCGATTACTTGATGTTATTTTTGTGCAAAGTGAAAATATATCTCGGCAATTTCCCGTGTGTGGCGACGAATTTTTAATATATCTCGGCATTTTCCCGTCTGTTATTTCAGGCGGTGTCTGACTGACCATGCCGCGATTTAAAAATATATATATCTCGGCAATTTCCCGTGTGTGGCGACACGTGAACGAAGCTATGCTCCTCTCTCCACATTATTGTGACGACGTATAAATTAAATATTTCATCGTGACGATTGTCATCAAATGGACGAATTTTTAATATATCTCGGCATTTTCCCGTCTGTTATTTCAGGCGGTGTATGACTGACCATGCCGCGATTTAAAAAATATATATCTCGGCAATTTCCCGTATGTGGCGACACGTGAACGAAGCTCTGCTCCTCTCTCCACATTATTGTGACGACGTATAAATTAAATATTTTATCGTGACGATTGTCATCAAATGGACGAATTTTTAATATATCTCGGCATTTTCCCGTCTGTTATTTCGGGCGGTGTATGACTGACCATGCCGCGATAAAAAAAAAAAAAATCTCAATGGACTTGAAGTTACAGGCCTTTGAGAATTCATTTCGTTCTATAAAGGGCAACTTTCATCGGATTTTCTTCCCGTTTTTTTTCAACCGAGTCTAAAACTATGTTAGCGACTGTGAAAAATGAAATGATATATCGAATTTGATTTGAAATAAAACTGTGTGAGAGAGGAAGACACCACGGGCCTACAAAACAGGCCTCAAAGCTATGCGAGTTAATAAAATGGTGGATATTTGTTTATATGAAGCCTCTCCCACAATGGGTGGAGCTATGGTTCCCAGAATTGGTGGAGCTTTGAGGTTT
Source organism: Myxine glutinosa (assembly GCF_964187855.1). Classification (NCBI taxonomy): domain Eukaryota; kingdom Metazoa; phylum Chordata; class Myxini; order Myxiniformes; family Myxinidae; genus Myxine; species Myxine glutinosa. Next base: position 117,923,533 of record NC_136262.1, read on the forward strand.
TGTCTTCTCTGCAAGAACAAGAAGAAGAACAAGAAGAAGAACAACAACAACAACAGAAGAGGGCACTCTATGACCAGCGTCTTACGACGCGGCTAAAAATCGAAGTCTAAGGGGGTTTACTGGGGGTCAAAGTGGATCCAGGTTTGACCCCTCCTCCACCCCATCCCAATATAGATATTTGCTTTCTTCTCTGAAACTACACACACAATTTCAATGAAACTTGACCACAACCTTCATCACCCGTGTTGTACCAAAGCTTGTTCACGGCATTAAAAAAATCGGACCCTGGGGGGTGTATGGGTGGAGTTGTCCCCCAAAAGGTATTTGCTTTTTTCTGAGAATACACACACACAATTCTGATGAAACTTGACCACAACCTTCATTACCCATGTTGTACCAAAGTGTGCTCACTGCATTTTTTAAAAATCGGGCCCCGAGGGGTCTACTGGGGTATTTGAGGGGTCTACTGGGCCCCCCAAAATAGGTATTTGCTCATTTCTCTGAAACTACCCACACAATTTCAATGAAACTTCACCACAACCTTCATCACCCGTGATGTACCAATATTTGTTCAAGGCATTAGAAAAATTGGCGTCTGAGGAGGTATACAGGATGGGGGGGGGGAGGGATGAATGGGGGTTGCCCCCCAAAATAGGTATTTTTTTTGTTCATTTGTTTAAAGTCTTATGATTATGTTAGTATGATTCTTCATGCTGCCCTGTCTTCTAGCAACCATTGAAATTGGTTTAAAATACCCGAAGTCAGTGTTGTATTCTATTTATTCTACCAGGTGAGCACCCAGGAGTATTGCCCATATGTTTTTTTGTAATAGATGAGCCATCGTAGTCTACCGGATGGATGATGTAAATTTTTGATTTTGTGACATTTCCATTCAGTAATCCTAGTGATGAGTTGATGGAAAGCTGCTTCTGTTTGGGATCAAGTTATCTATGTGCAATGATGGTTACGTGATGTGTGTGTCCTGGTGACAGAGAAGTGCAAGAGCAAAGGGAGAACCGTTCAAGTGAAATGCAAAAACACAAGGAAGAAGCAGAGGCAGCGGTCAGTACCACGAAACCATGAAAGTACCACCGCACATGGTTACAGGCGATCCCTCGCTCTGCTTGACCTCAGAATAATTACTTGTTTGTGGTGGTGGGGAGGGGTGAGGGTTGTTTGTCCATGGGGCACATAACAGGGAAGTGGTGCGAATGTTTGATTCAATCGGAAGCATTCTTGTTTACATGTTAATGCCTTGTTATGGGACTCTCTGCTCGTTCCATGGTGTCTTGGGTTTTGTTTTGTTTTTTTTTGTTTTTTTTGTATACTGAATCGAGGCTCGTGAAAGAGCTGACATTTACTTCACAAACAAATCAACCAGACAAACAAAATATATAAAAAGAGGGAGCGGAAGACAAGAGAAGGGGAAGCACACAAACACTTGAGGGCACACAACATTTAAGAGCAGGGAGATGTGTGGGAGGGAGAGGGCTTGGGGGGAGGGGGGTGGCAGAAGTATCAAACACAAGGACACCAAGGACTTCCAGGACAGAAGTTGGTATTTCAAAAAAGTGGAATTGGGGTGAAATTAGCGGGGATAGAAAAGATCAATGTTTTGGATGGGGGAAGATAAGAGATGGTGATGAACAGCTGTTTTAAAGACCTGGAGGGTGGAGTGGGATTGAAGAGAGTGAGGGAGTTTGTTCCAGAGGTGGGAGAAAAGAGGAATGAAGGAGTGAAGGTGAGCAGAGAGTCTTGATTTTGGCAGTTTGACCATAAGAGGGTTGCAGGCAGATCTTGTGCGACCTGTAGGAATATTTGCTGGACAGAGCCCAGAGAGAGCTGGGGGGGCAAGGCCAGAGAGGAGTCGGTAGAAGACGGAAAGACCACCAACCTGCCTGCGGTGAGTGAGTGAGAGGCCCTTGGAGTTAGCTTCATCGCGGGAGATTCCAATGATTCTGAATGCTTTGGTTTCAACAGTGTGAAGACGAGCTAGGTGTGAGGCAGGTGCACCAGCCCAGAGGGGAGAGCAGTATTCCATTGAGCTGCGGATGAAAGCCTTGTATGTGGTGAGGAGCTCAGGTGTGCCAAGGAAGAACTTCGCACGACGGAGGATGCCCAGTCGGCGACTGGCTTTGGAGGCCAGATTTGAAATGTGGTTTTCCCAGGAAAGATCATGGCAGATAGTGAGACCCAAAAGCTTGAGTGACAGAACTTATTGGAGAGGATTATTCAGAAAGTGGATGGGAGGGTTGTCCAGTCGGTCTTTTCGGAGAGACATCGTAAGAGTGTGAGATTTGTCAGGATTGAAAGACATGTTCCACTTGTATGCCCAGTCTGTGATTTTGTCCAGGTCTGCAGAGAGTGAGGAGGCTGCAGACTGCCGATCTGAGGGATGAAGAATGGAGCGACAGAGAGTAGAGTCATCAGCAAAGAGATAGAGAGGATTTTCAAGAGAGTCAGAGAGATCATTGATGAAGACCAGAAAAAGCACAGGGCCCAGAACACTGCCTTGGGGAACTCCAGCCTGAACAGGAAGAGGAGATGAGAGAAACCCATTCAGGGCCACACGTTGACTACGACTAGAGAGGATGTCCGCCAGCCATGCGTGGAGATTTCCATGGATACCAAAAGAGGAGAGTTTGGTGAGCAGAGCGGGGTGCCAGACCGTATCGAAGGCACGTGATATGTCAAGGGAGACAGCTCTCATTTCCTATTTGGCATTGAGGACCTCCATCCATTGTTGAGAAAGCAGAAGCAGCATGTCCAGAGTAGAGTGACCAGGTCTGAAACCAAATTGATGATCAGAGATCAAGCCATTGGAGAAGAGGAAAGATTTCATATCTGAAGCAATGATGGATTCCATGACTTTGCTGATAATTGGGAGAAGGCTGATTGGTCTGTAGTTGCTGGGATCTGTTTTTGCACCTTTTTTGTGCAAAACGATGATGTTGGCAGATTTCCAAGCAGATGGCAGATGACCTTGAGCAAAAGAGAGGGTGAAGAGAACAGAGAGAGGGAGTGAAAGAGCCTAAGAACAGGATTTTAGGACCCGTGGGCTGATGCCGTCAGGTCCAGTTGCAGAATCAGAGTCGAGGGTTGACAGAAACTTTTCCACCTTGTCAGGAGGAAAGGACACAGAGTCCAGGAGCAGCTGGGTACGACTGGGTACGGTGGGTACAGAGAGGGATGGGTTTGGGACACAAGATTTAGAGGCAAACACAGAGTTGAGGCATTCAGCTTTTTCACGTGCGGAATCAGCCGTGTGGCTGTTTGAGGTGAGGGAGGGGATGGAGGGGGAACAAACACCAGAAACAGATTTGACCAGACGCCACCAGGATTTGGAAGAGGGAGACAGATAAGAGAGTTCTGTCCTGAGAACGGAGAGATATTGTTTCCTGGCTCTCCTGAGGGTGGACACACACTTGTTTCGGGCTTTGTGAAAGGAAATGAGATTTCCTTCCGTTAGATTTGCTTTCCAGGAGACGAAAGCAAGTTGTTTCTGGGCAATAGCCTCACCACAAGATTCCGTGTACCATGGACGGGAGGAAGGGTATGACAACTGAAGACGAGATGGGATAAATCTGTGCATGAGAGAGAGCAATTTACTTTGGAAGAATTCCCAGGATGAGTTGATGTCAGAGGTGGTAGAGATGGGAGACAAGTCCAGATGATTGATGGCTGCTTGAAGACCGTGCCAGTTGGCCTGAGTGAAATGCCAGACTCGTCGACGCTGAGGAGGCTCTCTGAGAATGGTCAGAGAGATGTCCACTTTAACAAGCACATGATCAGATGAGCCGATTGGAGCAGAAGAAGAGCAGCAGACATTTTCAGGGAAGTTTGTCATAACCAAGTCCAGAAGAGAAGATGCTCCGTTGACTGAGATCCGGGTCAGGAAATTGATAGATTGTGTCAGTCCCAGTGAGTCACAGAAATCCTTTGTTGAAGAGCCATGGCTGGTGAGAGAGGAACCCACACCCAGCCAACTGGCATGGTGACAATTGAAATCACCACATTTGAGGAAGAGAGAGTTGGGATGGGTAGATAGAAGTTGGTCCATATTATCAGACAGCGAGATGTAGATGGAGTCATCACTGTTTGGTGGACGGTACAACACACATATGAACAAAAGGTGGGAGCGAAGGGGAAGCCGTAGCCAAAGGTATTCCTGGGGGTGAGGTGGAGAGAGGGCAGTGCAGGGCGAGTGAGGAAGAGAGTTTTTTATAAAGATAGCAACTCCCCCTCCAGGACGAGGCTCAGGTCTATCATACTGGAGGAGGGAGTAACCTGGGAGAGATACCAAGGAATCAGAGACATCATGAAGGAGGAAAGTTTCTGTTTAGCAGATCACGTCTGGTTTATCAGAAGCAACCTGTATGGAGAGATCAGTCAAGTTTGAGCGAAGGCCCCGGATGTTTGAGGTCCATACTGTTAAAGAAGAGGAAGGCGGAGCATCGGATACAGAACAGGGGGGGGGGGGGGGGAGCGGTAGGGTAAGATGTGGAAGAGGAGGAAGAGGTAGGGAGAGCTGTTGAAGGTGTGTCAGAGATTTCAGAATAGCTTGGAGAAAGGGAAGAATGGAGCCGACAAAATGTTTGATGGTGATTGGGTGAGGCGCAGTGAGGTGTTATTTGAGGAGGGGGAAGAGTGAGGCAGAAGGTTGAGGGAGATGAAGGTGAAAGTTGGAAGGGGGAAGAAGCGGGGAGGATGCTTTGAGGAGGAAGGGTGAGAGGGGAGTCTAGGAGGGGAGGAGTGAGGGAGGGTCTCGGAGGGGAGGGGTGTGGGGGGAGTTTAGGAGGGAAGGGGCAAGGGGGGAGATCTGAAAGGGATGGGTGATGGGGAAGATTTGGAGGGGTGGGGCAAGGGGGAATATTTGAAAGGGATGGGTGATGGGGAAGATTTGGAGGGGAGGAGCAAGGGTTAATATTTGAAAGAGATGGGTGATGGGGAAGATTTGGAGGGGAGGGGCAAGGGGTTGGATTTGGAGGGGAGGGGTGATGAGCAAGTTTTGAAGGGGAGGGGTGATGGGGAAGTTTTTGAGGGAAGGGGTGATGGGGAAGTTTTGGAGGGAAGGGGTGATGGGGAAGATTTGGAGGGGAGGGGTGAGATTGGATTTTAGAAAGTGTACGATTAATGGGAAACGAACATTTATTGCAAAATGAGTTTCTTGAGACCTTCGAATCAAAAATACGTTTGAGGACGCTGAAGGATGGGTGGAGTTCTGGAGAGTTTAGGGAATGGATGAAAGAGGCACTGTAACTGTAAGAGATGGAATTTTTTTTTGGAATGAATAGATTTGGTGAGTAAGTCGAAAGCATCCTTTTATAGAAGAAGAAGCAAAAAAAGGTGTTATAGTATATGACAGAATACAGTTCTTCAGGGGACAGTTGAAACATTTTTTAACGACGTGAACACGTGATCACGAACAACGTGGTCGAAGCACCAACGAACAAATAAGAACGAACAACGGATAAGAACAGAGAAGGGATTTTATTTTTATTTTTATTATTTTTTTTTTTTAAAGTTGAGATGAAAACAGAGACAGAGACCGAACGTGAAACGTGAAAAATAGAGACCGAAAGTAATTGCGAGCGCAATCGAAGAACCGCTGAGACAGAAACAAAGCCTCAAGCCAAGGTCAGACACGGTAGCCTACTAGTACTACACTAGGCGTCAGTACTACACTGACACGATAGCGTCAGTACTACACTGACACACTGTACTTCACCTCAGTACTACACTGACACACTGTACTAGTACTACAGACACGGTAGCCTACTAGTACTACACTAGGCGTCAGAATACGCGACACGAACTAACCGACGATTCTGTACACAGGTATGAAAAACCAACACCAAGAATACTATTAAAGACACACCAATAGTTACGCACACCAAAAGAAAGATACAGTTTCGACAAAAACACAATTGTAAAGTTACTTAACTTCGAAAGCGTGCGCGCATGGACAGCTTTGAAGAGACGTGACGTGACGTGACGAGAAGAGACGTGAAGAGACTTTGAAGAGATTTAAAACGTTAGACAAGTGGTCGATGTTCGGGGAAGTTAGGGGGAGAAGAGAAAATCTAAGAAATAAGCAATACAGCGAAGGAAAGAACTTAAATTCACAGAACACCTATGGGGGTAGGGAAGCCGAGAGAAACCAGGCCGCGCACGGGGTGAGACAGAAAACGATTAAATTATACAAAAGTTTGCAAGAATTGCAAATCAACACCAACTGGAAAACACCCTGCAACACATGCACAATAAAAAACGAGTAGCAATTGACGAAAACACGAATGGAAAAAATACTCTAACTTTTGCTGCCGTGCAGAGCTCCAAGACGTTTCCTTGCTCCAGGGACCGGAAATGGAAGTGAGGTTCTCGTCTGGAGGGGCTTTCCTGCTTTTAGGGCTACGACAATGCTGGTGAATCTTGGGTAATCAGTAGAAAAGGCAAGTGTCTACTTTCCTGGGAGAGCACTCAGCCGTGCTGTTTAGAACCACCTTTAGAGGCCATTGTTCCCCGCAGAGCAGAAGTTAGCCTTTTTCGGGCACCGTGGTCCCCTTTTTGAAGCAATGTTTTATGGCCGGATGCCCTTCTTGCCGCCAACCCTGTTAGTCGCCTCTTGCGACACACAGGGAATTACCAGTGAACTGGTACTCAATTTGCCGACCTCGGAAGGATGACAGGGTGAGTCAACCCCCCTGGTGTTAATTCAGCGATCGACCGGGATTCGAACCCAGGATCCTTGGATCCCAAGCCGGCACCCTAACCGCTAAGCCAACACCAGGCAACACCAGTGCTGTTTGAAGGATTTAAATGATTGCGGGGTTTTTTTTCTCGACACCACTCGTCGTGCCCTCGTATAACAGATCGCCGATGATTTCACGATCCATGTCCATCAAGTGATGTGATACCTACACACCCAGAACCCAGCAAGATTTTTCCACGTGCTAATTATTGGATCCATTCATTGTCACGTCAGAACATGGACTGATTTGGCGAGCCTGGAGAACTACACCGGGGAACAGCTGTCTTGAAGGGGAAGAATGAGATTGAAGAGAGTGTGGAAGTTTTGAACGTTAAATGATACAAAGTGAATAAGATTGATCATTTTCAGATCTGTCTGATCGAGATCGACCCGATGATGATGATCATTTTCAGATCTGATAATGGAGAATTTTTTTTTTTTTTAATGTTTTGTTTCTCTTTAATCTCCACCAATTGCATTCACTTTTCTCTCTCATCATCATATCTCCTTGCATTCCTTCACTTTTCGCCATTGTACTCTCATTCCCGAAGCCTTCGTCATTCACTTTGAAAATATTGTGCACCTCCTCACAGCAGCTCTCCCAACGATGTTACTTTCTCTGCGACAGGTACGACTTATGCAAGAGACTGTACGGAGAAATGTGGAAGCTGAGGAGGCAAAGATGGGTGAGGATCCTCTTCCTCTGCCCCACATAATTGCTTCTCTCCACCCACAGCCCCTTTCTCCCTCCCTCCACCACCCAATCCTCCCATTCTTCCACCCACACACATTGTCCTATTCTCCCATTCCTCCATCTACAATGTGGTGGTTGTGGTTTCCATCTGAAGCTCCCTTTACCATAGCCCCTGCCCTGCTCCCTCTCCCCCAACTCCGATGGAATATCTCAGGATATATGTCCCTTGCAGTAGCAGTCTTATTTACTTGCAGCCAGACTTTACTTGCAGATATTTCGAACTTTAACCCTTCATCGGAGCACAACAGGTATATTTCCCCGATTGGTCTGGCCTGCACACTGATATTTCTTCCATGTACTCGTCTGCTATCTCTTCATATCTGCACAAAGTGCCTCGGACTCCTTTCTCAACACCTTAATCTCTTTAATTGGTTCATACCTTCACATTTCCAGCTATCTTGCCCAACATCCTGTGCGGGGTATAACAATCGGTGTGGTGAGGCAATTGTCAGAAAGCATTTTGTCTGTTCCTCCTGGAAAGTCAAATACACCGGTGGGACAATGTGGTTTGTCCGAAAAGTCTGCAACCATCATGTTTCCTGTAATCGGACGTACTACAGCACAACATCATCGCCACCTGAGAGGTAACCTCGGTCTCTCACCATCCACCAGAATCTGGTGGCAGTTTGTCATGTCCCTTATTGGACAATGCATCTCACCTGTTTGAAGGATGACATCATGACAGGCATTGCCTATGCTAACGGTTGAGTGCGTTAAAGGGACACAATCTTGACGGTTTTAGAAGATATGTTTAAGATGATATCCCTGAACCATTAGCACAAAAAAACATTTGGGAGAACAAGCTGAATGAATGAATATGAATGATCGTTTTAAGGCCATTTTTCCCCGCTAGAGCGGGGGTTAGCCTTGCGGGCCCCATGACAATCATGGTTCCCTGTTTGAGGCAATGTTTTTATGGCCGGATGCCCTTCCTGACGCCAACCCTTGGTCACGCTCTTACGATGCGCACGGATACAGTGTGCCTATTCTAAACCGGGGTACACACCGTGATCATTCATCCCAGCAAGCTGGTACTCAATTTGCCGACCTCGGAAGGATGACAGGCTGAGTCAACCCCCCTGGCGTTAATTCAGTGATCGACCGGGATTCGAACCCAGGATCTCAGGATCCCAAGCCAGCACCCTGACCGCTAAGCCAACGCCAGACCGCTAAGCTGGATAATCGTTTTTTTAAATCGGACTATTTGCACTTCCGTTATGCCAATGAACTACCTGCATCTATGCGCGTGACAACACAGGTGCACAACTCAAAAGTATGCACCTTGTGTCAATTTACTAGTCAAATTAGCACATACACATTTCTTGTAAATTTCGCAATGCTAAATATTTTTGTTTCTAAAGATATAATTTCAGAATTGTTTCTAAAATATGCCGAATGACGAAACTACAAATGCCGAATCAGGCTAATGTCACGGATGGAAACCCTCACGCTATTTCCTGCTTTAAACTCAGTCTCTGTATTTTCATTCCAAACAGCACCATTCCAATCACAAATTAATACTATAGCATTAATATTACAAAATACAGTGTTACAAACACTCGTGATGTAAACGCATATTGACCAATCTGACGTGGTAACCAATGCAGATGAATCTGCCAACGAGAAAGGGCGGATATGAAACACTTCGTACAAATCGAAAAATCTAAATCATAATTGTATTGAGAAATTTCTGAAACTTCCCACCTACTTTAGGACATGTGCTAGGACCCCAAAACCTTCCACAGAAGGTTTGGCGAGGCTATCCCCAAAACTGAGGATTCGTTTCAGGAAGTACAGACGGACAGATACTCCTGTTTTATAATCTTACTATAATTCAGCAAATGTCTGTCTGTCTGTCTGTGCCCAGGTACCGCAAAAATGGCTGAACCGATCACAACAAAATTTTGGGTGGATAATCCTGGGACCCCCTGGAGTAAAATAGGCTACCTTGTTTTTCCAATTTCCAATTTTCCCAAACACGATGGAATAATATTTACCGATATGAAGTGATGTGGCTTTTATTGAAATTCTTCAAATACTGTTTAGATTTTGATGATTTGCGTGTGATATGATTTAACAGATGTTTATATAAATCGTTTAAAATAAAAAAAGCCTTCAATTTCTGATATTTTGCCTTTTCATTTGGGCCTCCCAATTGAAGCCCCGCCCATGGGGCGGGTACCGTTGCTAGTATAGATAACTACTTGAGGACTAGCTCTGAGCTTTGCTCACATGGGCCTGATTTCAAATCAACACATAATACTCCACTGGTAACACTGGGACACTCCGCTGGCAACGACACAACACTAGCTAGTAGGCCTAGTGGACAGCTCTGGAAGCTGAAGAAGCTGAAAGCAATAATATCCCATTCAATCAATGACTACTTTTATTTACCTCACCTGGAATGAAATTCCGGGGAGCTTATGCGATGGTGGCCGCCAGATCACATCACAAAACAAAATGATGTGCATATACTACATGACCAAAAGTATGTAGACACCCAAACATCACACATCTCATTCCGAAATCATGGGCATTAATCTGGAGTTGGTCCCCCCTTTGCTGCTATAACAGCCTCCAATCTTCTGGGATGGCTTTCCACTTGATATTGGAACATTGCTGCGGGAATTTGCTTCCATTCAGCCACAAGAGCATTAGTGAGGTCGGGCACTGATGTTGGGCGATTAGGCCTGGCTCGCAGTTGGCGTTCCAATTCATCCCAAAGGTGTTCGATGGGGTTGAGGTCAGGGCTCTGTGCAGGCCAGTCAAGTTCTTCCACACTGATCTCGACAAACCATTTCTGTATGGAGTTCGCTTTGTGCACGGGGTCATTGTCACGCTGAAACAGGAAAGGGCCTTCCCTAAACTCTTGCTACAAAGTTGGAAGCACACAATCGTCTAGAATGTCATTGCATGCTTTAGTGTTAAGATTTCCCTTCACTGGAACTAAGGGGCCTAGCCCGAACCATGAAAAACAGCCCCAGGCCATTATTCCTCCTCCACCAAACTTTACAGTTGGCACTATGCATTCGGGCAGGTAGCGTTCTCCTGGCATCCGCCAAACCCAGATTAATCCGTCCGACTGCCAGGTGGTGAAGCGTGATTCATCATTCCAGAGAACGCGTTTCCACTGCTCCAGAGTCCAATAGCGGCGAACTTTACACCACTCCAGCCGACGCTTGGAATTGCGCATGGTGATCTTAGGTTTGTGTGCGGCTGCTCGGCCATGGAAACCCATTTCATGAAGCTCCCGACGAACAATTGTTGTGCTGACGTTGCTTCCAGAGGCAGTTTGGAACTCGGTAGTGAGTGTTGCAACCTAGGACAGACGATTTTTATGCACTTTGCGGTCCTGTTGTGAGCTTGTGTGGCCTACCACTTCACGGCTGAGCTGTTTTTGCTCCTAGACGTTTCCACTTCACAATAACAGCACTTGCAGTTGACTGAGGCAGCCCTAGCAGGGTAGAAATTTTAAGAACTCACTTGTTGGAAAGGTGGCATCCCATGACGGTGCCACGTTGAAAGTCACTGAGCTCTTCAGTACGGCCCATTTTACTGCCAATGTTTGTCTATGGAGATTGCATGGCTGTGTGCTTGATTATATATACCTGTCAGCAATGGGTGTGGCTGAAACAGCCGAATCCACTAATTAGTAGGGGTGTCCACATACTTTTGGTCATGTCGTGTATGTATACGTCATGTATTGTCTTTTTGCCAAGTGTGAACAAAATTGATCCTAACATCTCCGAGATATGGTTGTGGACACACGGACGCACGGAGGAGAGCAAATGCATAAGCCCCCGTTTCGGACTAAGTCCAACGGGGGATAATAAAATGTCTTAAGTGTCTTTGTATTGGAGTATTCTGCCACCAAACCGTAGAGGGTCCTGATGGAGGCACTGTGTAGGATTTGTGAATGAAAAGTGTCGGTACGGCATCGTGTTTCAGAAATTTCCGAGGCTCGTTTCCCAGGTAGTGAGCTTGTTGATCAAATACGAACGCTGATGGCTCAAAGTGGTCTTCGCAAACAACATGTTATTTTGAATGAACGTGTTTTTATGTTGAATTTGGTTGTTCCTCGGTTTTTCAACCACAAAGCACAACGTTGACGTTCTTTTCGTTGCTCTGGGATGCAAAAAAACTACTTCTGTGGGAAAATTTCTCCACGATTCGAACAGTTAAAAGCTTGGCAAATCAGCATCCTGGACGCTGGAAGAAATTGTGATGAAACGCAGACGTACACGGCCATCAGTGATTTGTACACCCCATGATGTCACGGTAATAGACGGTGGTAGCTCATTTGCATAATGGCAAAGAAAATAGTCTGATTTTAAAAGACGATTATCCGGATTATTATTCTCCCCAAAATTGTTTGTTTGTGCTAATGGAACAGGGATATCATCCCCTTAAACATGTATCTTTAAAAATTGTCAAGATTGTGTCCCTTTAACTCAGCCTCCATCATCCCTCTGTTCCTGTACCTAACTGACACCTCCTCGCCCTCCCTCAACTGAAAACTTCCTCCAGCTTGGGCTTCCCTCCCACAAAGTTTGATATTCCTAAAATACTCCAGATTCTTCCACTGCAACTGGTCCTGATGCTTTCAGACCATTGATCCTCAAGAAAAGTTCATCTGCTTAATCTCCACCTGTCTGCCTCCCACCACCGCCTTGTGGTCTCCACTCCCATTTCTACATGAGCTTTTTTACACCCACTGAGACCCCCTTCCCTTTTCACCAGCAACTCCTCTCACGCTGCGGTGCGAGCGTACATCCTTGTGCTTCCGTTTCTCATGCACCTCCACCTTCTTGATTTGTTGTCAGGTGTTGTTCTGCTCTTCAATGAGGCTTGATACCTAAATGAAAAAAACAAACATTTGATGCATGTAACAAGGTCACCACCCATGCACGCATGCACCCTTCTCACCTTTCCCACCTTAATTAATTAACCAAAGGAATATGCTCAAAGTTGACACTGATATTGAGGTTTTTGAATGTGTACATCAGGTTTGGTGGTAATGCAGGCGTGGTACGGACGCTTGGTGCTGGACGCCAGCGCACCGGGGGAACGGGCACGAGTCATTGACGTCACAGCACCGCTGCAGTGCCTGGTGCGGCAGTCGAAGCTCGTCGTTACGGAGGCTTCTAAGGTATTACCACGCACGATCGCGGCACTCGTACACCATGTAAAATGGGGCCGAGTAGGGTGAACGTTGATCTTTCAATTTGGTTCTCGAGTGTTGTAAAGATTTTAATGCTTTTCCGTTCACCATAGAGCTTCATTGCACTGTGTTGGCTTAGCGGTTGGGGTGCCGGCTTGGGATCCGAGCCAACCCCTGCTCTGTGGGGGAAAATGGCCTCTAAAGTTGGTCCTGTAGAGCTTCAGAGATTGAGTTTTCCAATAAAATGTTTTCTCTTCGACCTCACCGGTATTCCCTCCCTTCAGGTGGGCATGCCGGGATTCTATGATCCATGTGTTGGGGAGGAGAAGAGCCTCAAGGTGTTGTACCAGTTTCGAGGTGTGCTCCACCAGGTCACCGTGGGAGATGCCGAACCGCTCAAGATTCCGCGACAGTGTAAGGGTCTTACTTGGTTAACGACATCCTCGCCATTTAACCTTTCCACCCTCCCTCTGTAACTTTTACACCCTCCTCCTTTGACTTTTACACCCTCCCCCTTTGACTTTTACACCCTCCCCCTTTGACTTTTACACCCTCACCCTTTGACTTTTACACCCTCACCCTTTGACTTTTACACCCTCACCCTTTGACTTTTACACCTTCACCATTTCACTTTTACACTGACACCTTTTGACTTTTACACTGACACCTTTTGACTTTTACACTGACACCTTTTGACTTTTACACTGACACCTTTTGACTTTTACTCCCTCACTGTTTGACTTTTACACTGTCACCATTTAACTTTTGCATCCTCACCTTTAACTTTTACACCCTCACCTTTTTACTTTTACTCCCTCACTCTTTGACTTTTACACCTCACCATTTAACTTTTACACCCTCACCATTTAACTTTTGCATCTTCACCATTTAACTTTTGCATCTTCACCACTTAACTTTTACACCTCACCATTTAACTTTTGCATCTTCACCATTTAACTTTTGCATCTTCACCATTTAACTTTTGCATCTTCAACATTTAACTTTTACACCTCACCATTTAACTTTTACATCCTCACCATTTAACTTTTGCATCTTCACCATTTAACTTTTGCATCTTCACCATTTAACTTTTACACCTCACCATTTAACTTTTACACCTCACCATTTAACTTTTGCACCCTCACCATTTAACTTTTACATCCTCACCATTTAACTTTTACATCCTCACCATTTAACTTTTACACCTCACCATTTAACTTTTACATCCTCACCATTTAACTTTTACATCCTCACCATTTAACTTTTACATCCTCACCATTTAACTTTTACATCCTCACCATTTAACTTTTGCATCTTCACCATTTAACTTTTGCATCTTCAACATTTAACTTTTACACCTCACCAAACTTTTACATTCTCACCATTTAACTTTTGCATCTTCACCATTTAACTTTTACATTCTCATCATTTTTACATAACACCATTCCATAACCTGGTGTTGGGCTAGCGGTTAGGGTGCCGGCTTAGGATCCTAGAATCCTGGGTTCGAATCCCGGTCGATCGCTGAATTAACGCCAGGGGGGTTGACTCAGCCTGTCATCCTTCCGAGGTCGGCAAATTGAGTACCAGTTTACTGGTAATTCCCTGTTTGTCGTAAAAGGCGACAAACAGGGTTGGCGGCAGGAAGGGCATCCGGCCGTAAAACATTGCTTCAAAAAGGGGACCAACAAAAACAACAACAACCACGGTGCCCGAAAAAGGCCAACCCCCGCTTTGCGGGGGAAAATGGCCTCTAAGGGTGTTTTTTTTTTTGTTTTGTTTTTATTCTCATCCTTTTGATTTTATACACACTCATTTGGACACAGGTAGTCAGTCCTGGCACTCAGGTGATTGTGAACATGCATGCAAGACGTGGAGTTTGAAGGTGCCTGCGTGTGGCCCGATTACCCATTTGTGATGGCATAAGATTACATGTACATGGTCATGTATGTATTTAATGGTACGTGCACCATCTTACACATATGTTCTCATTCTCTTGATTGCAGCTCATCGAATAGACAGCTGATCCTGTGACGTCATTCGCGCCGCAGTATGGATGTGGATCTTCGAGCCCATTGTACATAAATAAAGAAAAAAAGATTAAATTATTTTCTTTCTGTCTTTGTTAAACTCGGTGTTCATCAAGTGTATGTTACCAATCCAACCAGTCCCGCAAGCAACATAGGAATAGTTGTGGCCGTTAAATGATGAAGAAGAAGAAGAAGAGGTGTTTGCCAGTAAACCGATTCCCAAGCCAGTGAAACCAGTTGATCACTCCATTCCCTTCCGAGGATGTACAATGAGATGATGGGAATGTTGAACATTTTATTGTTGTCAAACACAGTTGTTGTTTCTGTTCTCCACAAAGATTCTCCATTTCCGATGCCGAGTCCATGGACGTTCTTTTGTTCGAATCGTTGGTTGTGTATGGCGGTGACAGCAGGACCAATACTGCATGTAGGGTCGACACTTTGAGACGGAGGTGCGTCAGTGGACACAGATGTATTACCTTTCTTTGTGGGTGAAGAAGATCTCAGTTGATGAAGAGTGTTTTTGTAATGCCCAAGACAGGTAACATGGGTGTGGTTTTAAACAAAGCCCAGCTGTTCATCTCCATGTTTAAGTTCCGTTCTGGGTTTGCTCGGGTTTCATTCCATCTTAAAGGAAGTCTTGCTCGACTCCTGGAGCAAAGTCAGTGCCTGGATTGCTTTGGTTGTTTTGCATCCTTCGGTTAATCCTTCACTCTCTTTCCAGAATTCAACCGCTGCCTTTAGAGCCTGCAGGCCCTCAGTGGCTCTTACTTTGTCTGTCGGTGGGGAAGTGATGGAGGAGGTGTGTGGGAATGAGAAGATAACATTGAGGTTGTTGGTGAAAAGGAGCTTGTAAAGATAAGGTTTCAAACAAACACTGCATCTTCCCGGGGGTACAAACACTGCATCATCCCGGGGTACAAACACTGCATCATCCTGGGGTACAAACACTGCATCATCCCGGGGTACGGGGTACAAACACTGCATCATCCCGGGGTACAAACACTGCATCATCCCAGGGTACAAACACTGCATCATCCCGGGGTACAAACACTGCATCATCCCAGGGTACAAACACTGCATCATCCCGGGGTACTCATGGTGAATCGCCCCCCTCCCCTCATCCTCTTCACTCCCCTCCCTCCCCCCTCCCCACCCCGGGGTATTTGCGGTGCATCTCCCCCTGGGGTAACCATGGTGTATCACCCCACCAGGGTATTCGTGGTGCATCGCCCCACCAGGGTATTCGTGTTGCATCGCCCCACCAGGGTATTCGTGGTGCATCACCATCAACAACAACAACAACAACATGCATTTTAAAGGCAATTTTCCCTGCTAGAGCGGGGGTTAGCCTTGCGGGCCCCATGACAATCTTCTCCATTTTGCTCTATTTTCTGCATCTCTCCTTGTTAACCCCCTTGCCCGCATTTCTTCTTCCACCATCTTTAGCCAAGTCTTTCACGGTCTTCTCCGTCTTCTACTTCCTTCTACTTTCATTTCCATCACTCTTCTCAACCAGTCACTTTCATCCTTCCTCAACACATAACCAAACCATCTCAACCTGTTCCTCTTCACAGCATCAATCACAGGCTCTATTCCCATCATCTTTCGCAATTCATCATTTGTCTTCCTCTCTCTCAACGATACTCCGCACATCCGTCGAACCATTCGCATTTCCACCCTTTCCAACCTTCGTTGCTGTTCTACGTTCATTACCCATGTCTCGCTCCCATAAATCATAACACTTCTCACACATGCAGCATACACCTTTCCCTTCAGCTTCAACGACACTCCCCTCATCATCAGCACGCCACTCAATTCCCGAAACTTCTTCCATGCACATCTCACTCGAGCAACCGTTGCCGAGTCTGATCCACCTTCTCCATTCAGCATGTCTCCGAGGTAGCAAAATGTTTTCACACCTTCCAGCTTCACGCCGTCTCCAAGATCCAACTCAACATTTCCTCCATCTGCAGCTCCCTCTGTGCACACCTTACATTTGAATGTAGCTGCCACACTGGTTAATGACCCTCTCAGACCACTACATTTTTGATGAACCCACTCAGCGCACATTGTACACTGAATGGAGTTCACTCCGACACCCTTCCTGCACACAGCACAGGGCCACTTCCCAGTTCTTTCCACCTCACCACATGCTTTACCACTTGCCATCACCTTCGTCTTTCCGATATTCACCTACAGACCTTTTGTCTCCATACATTCCTTCCACGTGTTCATCTTTTCCTTCAGTCCATCCATACTTTCCGCAATCAACACCAGATCATCTGCATACAACAACTCCCACGGTAAACCCTCCTTTACGTTCTGAGCCAGCACCTCCATCACAGCTACAAATAGTAGTGGACTTAGTACCGACCCCTGATGCACTCCCACCTTCACCTCAAACTCACCTGTTCCCGTCCTTCGTCCTTACAGCTGTGCGCGCTCTTTTGTACATTGCCATCATTACTCTGATCAACCATTCCTCCACTCCTAACTTCCTCAATGCCCATGTCAATACTTTGCGTGGAACCCGATCGAATGCTTTCTCCAGATCAACAAACCCAAGAAACAACTTCTTCCTCTTCTCCATGTACTTCTCCTGCAACTGCCTCACAATGAAAAGCGCGTCTGTCGTTCCTCTTCCTGGCATAAATCCAAACTGCATTTCGTCGATCTTCACTTTCTTCCTTATCCTCCTCTCCAACACCCTTTCCAATACCTTCATTCCATGCTCCAATAACTTTATCGCTCGGTACGAGCCACACTCCAGAGGGTCACCTTTCCCCTTGTATAGAGGGACGAGGGTACTCAGTTCCCAATCCACTGGAATGCGGCCTTCTTTCACCAACAGATTACAGATCTGTCATTCTCTTCACACCCCAACTTCCTGCTGCCTTCAACATATCTCCCACAACTCCCGTCGGCCCTCCCGCTTTTCTACCCTTCATTGCTTTTATCGCTTCCTCAACTTCCTTCTCAGTTATCTTCTCTGCCGGTCCTAAAACTGGGTTACTCTCTATGTTGCCATCCCATTCATTCTCTGTATTCAACAGCATTTCCATATATCTTTTCCATCTTCCTTTAATTCCATCTGGGTCGACAACGATTTGTCCCACTTCATCCTTCAAGCAGCTCACCCCCATCACATCACACCTCTCTTTCGCTATCTGCTTTGCAATCCTGAATACTGCTTTCTGACCCTCTTCCGAATCCAAGCGTTCTCCGAACATTTTCCTACATGCCTCCTGCGCCTTTGCTACCTCTTTCTTTGCAGCCTTCCTGGTTGCCCTATAACTTTCATGCTCTGCTGTTTCTGCTCCCGTACCCTTCGCCTTCTGCCACTCCTTGAACCTCTTCCTCTTCTCGTCAATCCTCTTTCCAACTTCATCATCCCACCACCATGTTTCCGAGTGCCTCGGTGGTCCTTTTGTCCATCCACATACCTCACCAACGGCTCCCAACAGACTAGCTTTCATTGACATCCAACCACTTTCAAGCTCAACCACATCATCCTCGACCCTACTCAGCCTCTCTTTTAATGCCTCCCTTACTGTCACCTCTTTCAACCTCCACACCTTCATTCTCGGTTGGTACTTCACCCGCCGAGCTCTCCTCGCACCTTTCACCCTTACTTCGCAGACAACCAAGTGGTGCTGTGAAACAGCCTCCTCCCCCGGGATCACCTTTGTGTCTCGGAGGTGCCCCCTATCTCGCCTACGCACCATCAGGTAGTCAACGGTTGTCGTCGACCCACCTGACGTGTATGTAACAAGCTTATTATCCTCTTTCTGGAACTGAGTATTACAAATCAGCTCCATCAGCAAACTCCAAAATCCTTTCACCTTCTCCATTTCTCACACCATATCCGTAACCCCCATGAACTCCGTCAAAACCATCCATACTCCTTCCCACATGTCCATTTAGGTCTCCTCCTACCACAACAACTTCCTCATCTTTCACGTTTTCCATCAGCTTCTCTATCGCACACCAGAACTTGTCCTTCTCTTCATCGCTTCGACCAACCTGCGGAGCATATCCCGAGATGACGTTCACCAAGAGCTTTCCAATCATCATTTTCACCATCATCAACCTATCACTCACTCTAGTCACACTCACCACACTGTCTACAAACTCCTCAGAAAACAGGACACCAACACCATTCACGCCCTCCGGGCACCCTTGCCACACAAACTTGTATTTCTGTCCCTGCCTACCCTTCACCATTCTCACACCACTTCCCTTCCATCTCGTCTCTTGCACACAACATATGTCCACTCTTCTTCTGACCAATACTTCCACCACTTCTCCTGATCTCCCTGTCATTGCCCCTACATTCCATGTCCCAAACCTCAGAAACCGATCTCCACTTGGGGGTGTACCCTGCCCACATGTAGTTGTAATTGTCATGGTTCTCTTTTTGAGGCAATGTTTTTTTTTATGGCCGGATGCCCTTCCTGACGCCAACCCTCTTAGTCGCCTCTTACGACACGCAGGGATACGGTGTACCTATTCTTATCCAGGGTACACACTGGGAGTGGTGCATCACCATCCCACCAGGGTATTCGTGGTGCATCGCCACCCCACCAGGGTATTCGTGGTGCATCGCCACCCCACCAGGGTATTCGTGGTGCATCGCCACCCCACCTCCCTCCTCTGCACTTCTTCCCCCATTCCTCCTCGTTACCCCACACTTCAGAAAGACCTTATGATGGTAAAATGTGGACGAAGCTGCAAGGTGATTGGGTTGCACACTTAACTGGAATGACACTCTGTACAGTACATACATCCGCCAGGTGAACAGTTTACATTTTGTATCCCACTGATAGGTCAGATCGGATTCGGACCTGAACCAAAATCGAATCATTTGTTCTCGTCACCTAACCAGCTCATCCACCAAGTTTTGTCATAACTCGTCCACAAGTTTTTTGAAATATCTTGCTCAAAGACAGACAGACAGGGGTGAAAACATAACGTCCGTCCACCTTGGGTAGCGGAGGTAATGAACGACATTTATGGTGGTTAACCATGAAGGTAACTTACCCAAGTCGTCATACAAATCGATGTCTGTGAGGTCATTGATCTCGGTCCCTTGGGAGTCTGATCGCTCAAACGTTTCCATTGGATGTGAGACCGAATTAAATGAAATGGCACCTTCCTGGCCCTCTATTGTCGGTCTCTGCTCCTCGACTCCTCGCCGCAAGTCTCCAGAGGTACCCTGGTTCAAATCTCCAGACTCTTGTGCTTTCATCCGCTGCAGATAATCGAGCCAGACATCTACAACCTGGACAAACAGCACGATCATTAGTAAATGTAGCGTTCCACCGAAGCAGAGCATCGCTTTGCCTCCATGGTCGGAGTACAAAGCTGAACTGGCGGGCCGGACAAAACTGACGGACGCACCAGGCGGGCTGGACCGACGGGGCGGACAGACCGAACGGACTGGTGGACAGACTGAACCGATGGACCGACGGGGCGGACGGACCAGACGGACGGGTGGACGGACTGAACGGATGGACCGACCAGGTGGACGGGCCGAACAAGTGGATGGACTGACGGGGTGGATGAACCGAATGGATGGGTGGACAGACCAATGGGGAGGAAGGAATAATGGGGTGGACGGACCAACGGGGCGGACGGACCAGACGGGGTGAGTGGACCAAATGGAAGGGTGGACGGAAGGACATTACTCGACGCTTTTATACAGAAACTCACTCGAAATAATGTCCATCGTCATTTCGGTCTTCTCTTTGTTACATTCTAGATTTCATTTATCCATTCATTCGCTTATGTAAATGAGTCCAAGTGGGTGCAACACAGTGAGATCAGGAAGCTGAACCATCATGTCAGAGATCATGGGTTCAAATGACATTAGAGTGGAGCAAAACTAATTTGAAAAACTTTAAATTGATACATCCGATGATGATGGATTGATGGGATTATTTTAAACCTCAGATCCTTGATATATCATGATAGATTGATGGGATTATTTTAAACCTCAGATCCTTGATATATCATGATAGATTGATGGGATTCTTTTAAACCTCAGATCCTTGATATATCATGATAGATTGATGGGATTCTTTTAAACCTCAGATCCTTGATATATCATGATAGATTGATGGGATTCTTTTAAACCTCAGATCCTTGATATATCATGATAGATTGATGGGATTCTTTTAAACCTCAGATCCTTGATATATCATGATAGATTGATGGGATTCTTTTAAACCTCAGATCCTTGATATATCATGATAGATTGATGGGATTCTTTTAAACCTCAGATCCTTGATATATCATGATAGATTGATGGGATTATTTTAAACCTCAGATCCTTGATATATCATGATAGATTGATGGGATTCTTTTAAACCTCAGATCCTTGATATATCATGATAGATTGATGGGATTCTTTTAAACCTCAGATCCTTGATATATCATGATAGATTGATGGGATTCTTTTAAATCTCAGATCTTTGATACATCATGATAGATTGATGGGATTATTTTAAACCTCAGATCCTTGATATATCATGATAGATTGATGGGATTATTTTAAACCTCAGATCCTTGATACATCATGATAGATTGATGGGATTATTTTAAACCTCAGATCCTTGATATATCATGATAGATTGATGGGATTATTTTAAACCTCAGATCCTTGATATTGTTACAGACACGACTTTGATGTTAAGGTGGGCCGAGCGGAATGGCCGTCGTGTCCGCACAAATTACCCGATTGTACTCGAACGTCGACGAAGCCGCGCTACGCTGGCTCAATAGGAAAGAGAAGACACCCGGCTGGGTTATAATGACACAATACGACACCAGGGGTTCAGTTCTCAAGACCTCCGGAGGAGGTTATATTAAGGCGGAAGGTTAGATTACAACTACAAGAGGTACATCATAGGAAGACAGGCACTTAGACACAACCTTATATTATTCCCGACAGACCACAGAGAAACAGGACAAAAACTGACTCACACGGGGATTGATGGCAAGGAAAGCGGGTATTCGATGGCCAGCACAAGGTGCACCTTGTGCTCAGGGACAGGATGGCGCGGCCCAAAAGATGCAGGAGGTCTCTCAGCGCTCGAGGTGGCGTCTTGTCGTCTCAAGCTGGGGGCGCATCTGACGTCACGTCCGGCAAGCGGCTGCGTATATCCGGGGGGAGTGACACGCCCTCGGCTCGTTAGCTCCGCCCAGATGGAATCGGTCCGCCCTTCTTATTGGGTGCGGGGGGGGTTTACCAGGCTCCGCCCTTGACGAGGAGCTGACAGCCAGCCCCTTCGTGGTAACCCCGTGGGGCGCATGGATAATGGCGGCTAACCGAGCCGGAGGGAGGACGCACACTCCCCGCGCGCGCCGTTGTTGTAGTTGTTGTTGTAGCTGTAGTTGTTGTTGTTGTTGTTGTAGCTGTAGTTGTTGTTGTTGTTGCTGTAGTTGTTGTTGTTGTTGTTGTAGCTGTAGTTGTTGTTGTTGTTGTTGTTTGGGGAAGAAGATGGGAGGAGGTATGGGAAGGTCCTAAACTCACTACTGGTGCCATATAATCACATTCTGGTGCAACGAAGAGTCATAATTAATGGAAACGAGGCCTTAACTGACATAGATTAAGAATAACTAGGAAGATGTCCGAAAGTTGTCTACGTGTGGTGCGGTGGACCTGGGCACGACATTTAATGGGGGAATAAGGGGAAGGTCGGCTCTACTGATTGTTATTTACATGCAATGGGACTAGGGAATGGGGGACTGGGGAAAGTTGGGGAGTATTGGAGAAAATAGGGGAATATTTACAAGCGGATATGGAGGCCAAATTCCATATTCGCAACATTGCACCCTTCTCTACCCTCGGGGCGTCCCGACCCGATAAATTTTTACCTACTTTAGTGTGGCACGCAATGTAGTTCCCTCTACTATTAACTCTACCCTGAGTGCGACAGTTTTACAGATATTCACAAATGAGTAAATATGTCCCCCTGCGACGTTGCACCCTTCTCCTCACAGAAACACACCCACAGGATAACCGAATCCGGAAAGAATTCTCAAACTAAACATACAGCCGGTAGGGAGCATTATTTACAAGACTATGCTGCTATTTACACTACGATCCAGGACCTGTTTTTGGAGGAACACATGCAGATGTTATGCATAGAGAGAGCGCGCTTGCCAGCATCGATACACCAACCCACGAGTGCTCTGTGGCCGACGGCCTTTAATAACGTGCAGAGCACCCTTCCCGAGCATCAAAAGCACCACCCCACCACCAATCGGTGCAGTCACCATTGTTCATTGGAATAAAAATAAATTCGACAACCCCTAACCCTGCAGGTGTCTCTTGCTCTTCTTGTGGTGCACTTGGTGTTAATTAACAGTGGTTCACCTTTATGGCATAGGTGCCACGTTGACCCATAGGTCCTTCCACGGGTGGTGCTTGGCCGCAAAAGAGCTGCGGTCCATTGTGGGCGGCCACAAACATTGCGGTCCATATGGTGTATCGATCCAGGCAGCCAACAGCGAAAGTGCAGGCCCACAACTGCGTAGCCAGCACCTCTCTCTCCTCTCTCTCTCTACCCCAAAGCCAGATCCTCGGAGGTGGGAGACAAAAGAAGAAACAAGTGAGTAAGGTGGTAAGGGCGCAAAAGTGCACGCAATATAAGGTAATGCACACTGGGGGCACATGGGAACCAGGTGAGACAGGTACGTTCCTATCGTACGCCCCCCCCCCCCCCCACCAGGTAACCTACATGGCCCCTCCCTTACCCCTTACTGTATCCACAAAACACAACACTACCCATAAACATCTACTTTACAAATCAACAAACATCCCTACTGTCTTCCCCGTTCCTCCCATAAACCAAATTCGTCTTCTCTCCCTCCTAACCAATCAAATTTGCCATTTTCAACTCTCATCAAAATTTGCCATCTCCAACTCAACATCATAATTTGCCATTACCAATTCATCATCAGTCCCTCCTAGGGAGGGAGAGATGGAATCACCCCAATGTCTCATCCACGTCGTGATGCGTCTCACAAATCCACACAGCGATTCATCTCCTGCAACAAAACAAAGAAAACACAGGTGTGGAGTCATCATCATCACCACAGGTAAGTGGCTGCGTATGGTGCGACAGGTTCATCAATCCTAACTATCTCCTAAATGACTTTAACAACTTTACACTACCCGGGGTCTCTCTCCGGCCAAACCATTGGCCCTCTTACACTATGGGTTCTAAAAACCAATTCCCATTGGCCAAACTGTGGTGCTCTTCAATTTGGGGTCTCACTCCCCCGATTCATCTCCCGGTGCCCTCGCACAATTTCTGGGCTGCGGCGTGTACCTCTCCCAGTGGGTCTACCCACCTGCACACCTCCACCACTGCAGTTGCCTCCGAGCCTACCTGCTCCTTACCCTAACCTAACTACCTGGGGAAGGCCCTCTGGCGCTCTCCCCACTCGGTGCCCTCTCTGGCACTGGGCTGCCCGATCCACCCCCGGGATCCTCAGGCACCCACTCACAACTACCGGCTCCCAGAGCCCACCTGCGGCCTCACCTGGCCGACATCCTCACAGTGGTGGAGTGCCCAACCAACTACACACACTAACAGGCTACACGCCCAGCCATTTCCACAACACTAATGCACCCATCCACAATACCATTCTGCAACCGCACCACAAATGCCAATATCCAACCACAATTTACCTATACCCTCTACCTAACACTTACACTACCCGCCCCGGGTGCTCGTGAAAGGGGTCCACTCTTCCCCCATCCACACCTTCGCACCATGCACACCACTCCGTACCACTCACTCCAACTCTCTCCACACACCTGTACCTGCACACCTGTGCTCTCACACCTGGTGCCACCTGCACCCTTCTCTCCCCAAGCGCATTCGCGCTGATCCACACACTCACTACTCATACACTGCTCCACACACCTGTCCAGTTGCACACCTGTGCAATCACACTTGTTCAATCCTCACACACACAGCATCATCTCAGCTAACTACTCCCTTCTGAAACTTGCGCTTCCCAGTCGTCCCTTTAACTATTGCGCTCCCTCGTCATTATAATCCACACTAATCTACCTGCGTCCCCACTACAGGTATCAGTCACTAACTAACCTTAACGTTACCTAAGGTCATCTTCGCTAGATCCCTACAATATAACCTAACCCACCCGGGCTAGTTTTCACTGCCATACACCCCACCCCATAAGCTATTGCTCCTTTGCCCCCCACATGGGAAGGATGGTGGATTTGCCATCCCACCACATCGGGGGTCTCTCACTATCAATTTTGCACGTCAAATTTCAACAAATTAAAAATTTGCCAATCACTGCCCATCATCTGCCAATCACTACTGCCAATCCCTTGCCAATCATCAAATTTTGTTTTTCTCTAATTTTGGGTCCAAAACACTAACCTCATCACCCAGTCGACTCACTAATACCTCTCGGTGCGCCACTCCCTGTCCAAAGCCCGGCTTCGTGAAGCCAAGCAATGGATGCTGGTTGTTTTGTGCCAGCGGCTGGATGCATCCCGCATTCGGTGCAGGGAAGGAGGTTTACCCGGGCCGAGATCCCACGCACCATCTCGGCACGGAGCCATCCCATGGCTCGATCTCGGCCTGCCGGAATGCCTCACCAAAAAGTGGTCGCCATGACGACCCTTTCTATCGGGCTGCCCGCTCCGCCTAGTGGAGCACGGACGCGGCCGTTCAAAGCGAGGCCCAGCACGCACCGAGGGCCCGACTCGGCTATAAGTCGTTCTAAACTCTACCCCGTCTAACGTCGATGCTTCACCTGCATGCTTACATCCCGCAGCCCGTTCCTTGCTCACACATCCAGCCGTTTCCATGCCCCTCGTACCGTTCCTTACACACCCAGGTACACCCATTCCACTCACCGCCTTGGTCACACACCTGACCACCGAACACTTTGGCACACATTCGTTGCTCGCACACCTCACCAATACACCTCTTCGCGCCCCCTCCTCGGTCACCTCCTCTGTGACAATCACAGGTGTGCCCTCATTCGCACACCCAACCACGTGCCTCACCACCAACTCCAGCGTGCATTCCCACTCACGCTCTACCATTCCAGGTGTGCATCCTTCCATCCCAGGTGTACATCCTCGCTCACCTGTCACAACTAACTCACGCTCCATGTCACTCTCACTACTTTCACCTCCACTCGTGACAACGCACTCACCCTTACTCTTGACAGCACACTCTTTCCTCATGCACCTGTCCGTCACACACCTTTCTCGCGCACACTCTTGCGCACACTCTCCCGTCACACCCTCTGCAACACTCACCACACCGCGCTTCCACGTGCTCCCTCGCACACGCGCTACGACCGACTCACTCTCGCCAGCACACTCACTCCTTGGCACACACTTTTTCCTCACACACCCCAGAGTCGGACTTTCTTGCACACCTCCATTTTCGCACACCAGACCTGTCGCACACTTCACCCACGGCCTCTCACGAACACCCGGGTCCATCTCGACCCCCAAGCTCCTTAAATCCCCTGGCGCATCATACGCACGACCATATTGGTCACCACTTACACCGGGTCCTCTTCCTCTTCGCTTCTCCTCCATCACCTGCGAATCCCTCATCCGGTTAATGAGCACATCATCACGATCCAAACACAGACTTTGGACCAATTCTTTTATCTCCTCTTTTATCTCTTTCTTATCCCCTCTCCGTCGCTTCTTAATTTCGCTCATCCCTTCTTCCACTTCTTCTAATTTGTGCTTCACCTCTTTTATTCCCCGGTACGTCTCCTCAAGCTCATCCTCTAAGGCTACCTTGACCGTTTCCAGGTGCGTCCTCACCTGCCGGTCCTTCGTCTCCATTACCTCTATCACCTCGTCCAACCTCGTTGTCAGTCCCTCACGTACCATCTGACATTCCCTCTTTGTCGCTATCAAGTCGTTTTTTATGTCGTTTTGTGTCGCTTTCAACCCTCCTAATACCGCAGTGTTCCTTTGAACCTGCTCCACTAACTCCGTCTGTCCCACCGTCAGCTGCTCCACCTCCTGCGTCAGGTCCTCTATGCCCCCTTGTAACTTTACAGTCCCCTTTCTCACCTCCTTCTCCATGTGCTCCTCACAGTGCCTCACCTCCTCGCGCACTCCTCCGACCTCCTCACTCACTCCTCTTCTGATCTCCTCTCCCATCACTTGCATCTCCTGCCCAGATGCCACCCTCATCTGCTCCATTTCCTCCCTGTGAGCATCCAGTTTGGTTTCTACCCCCATTCTGACCCCCTCTATCTGCTGCTCCATTTGTTTAACTTCCCTTTCCGCTTGGTCCCTCATGTCCCTCAATTTGCCTTCCATACTGTTTTCTAACCCCTCTAACCCATTTTTCACTCCCTCTATCTGATTCTCCTGGGCAGCCATTCTATTTTCTACCCCCTCTAACCCCTTTTGCATCCCTTCCATTTGATTCTCTTGAGCGGCCATTCTGTTTTCTACCCCCATTAACCCATTTCTCACCTCTTTTATCCCATTGTCTAACCCCTCAAAATTATTGTCTAACTTCTCACCGGTACCCCTCGCTTCGTCCCTCATTACCCCCATTTGGTTCCCCATTACCCCCATTTGGTTCCCCATTACCCCCAATTGCTCACTCTGAGCATCCATCCGGTTCCCCATTTGTTCCCTATCAGCCCTCATTCCCATCATTATTCTGCTTTCCATTTCTTCATTATTCTTGTCCATAAGGGCCTTCATTTGCATAAAAAACAAATTCCAATCCACCGGGGGCGCTGCCACGGTCGCTGGCGCGGTGATCAGCGAGGCGCCATTTTGCGCGCCCGCTTCTTCGTGCGTGACGGCGCTATTTTGCGCGTCTGCTACCCCCGCTGTTTCGCTCTCCTCATGTCCCTCAATTTGGTCCTGGACCGACCCTGCTTCACTCTCCCCTACCGGACCCCAGCCGTCTTGATCCGCCATAGCGCGACTTGCAAAATTCGAGTTTCGTAAAACAAAACAAATTTCGGCCGCTCCAAATTTTGACCAAATTTTTTTTTTTTCCTCTATTCGTTTTTTTTTTTTTTCCAAAATTTGGTCGGGCCTCGAATCTCACTCCCGACACCAATTGTTACAGACACGACTTTGATGTTAAGGTGGGCCGAGCGGAATGGCCGTCGTGTCCGCACAAATTACCCGATTGTACTCGAACGTCGACGAAGCCGCGCTACGCTGGCTCAATAGGAAAGAGAAGACACCCGGCTGGGTTATAATGACACAATACGACACCAGGGGTTCAGTTCTCAAGACCTCCGGAGGAGGTTATATTAAGGCGGAAGGTTAGATTACAACTACAAGAGGTACATCATAGGAAGACAGGCACTTAGACACAACCTTATATTATTCCCGACAGACCACAGAGAAACAGGACAAAAACTGACTCACACGGGGATTGATGGCAAGGAAAGCGGGTATTCGATGGCCAGCACAAGGTGCACCTTGTGCTCAGGGACAGGATGGCGCGGCCCAAAAGATGCAGGAGGTCTCTCAGCGCTCGAGGTGGCGTCTTGTCGTCTCAAGCTGGGGGCGCATCTGACGTCACGTCCGGCAAGCGGCTGCGTATATCCGGCGGGGAGTGACACGCCCTCGGCTCGTTAGCTCCGCCCAGATGGAATCGGTCCGCCCTTCTTATTGGGTGCGGGGGGGGTTTACCAGGCTC
Organism: Myxine glutinosa; assembly: GCF_964187855.1. Lineage (NCBI taxonomy): Eukaryota > Metazoa > Chordata > Myxini > Myxiniformes > Myxinidae > Myxine > Myxine glutinosa. The sequence goes on from NC_136262.1 coordinate 117,951,935, forward strand.
CGCCCTTGACGAGGAGCTGACAGCCAGCCCCTTCGTGGTAACCCCGTGGGGCGCATGGATAATGGCGGCTAACCGAGCCGGAGGGAGGACGCACACTCCCCGCGCGCGCCGTTGTTGTAGTTGTTGTTGTAGCTGTAGTTGTTGTTGTTGTTGTTGTAGCTGTAGTTGTTGTTGTTGTTGCTGTAGTTGTTGTTGTTGTTGTTGTAGCTGTAGTTGTTGTTGTTGTTGTTGTTTGGGGAAGAAGATGGGAGGAGGTATGGGAAGGTCCTAAACTCACTACTGGTGCCATATAATCACATTCTGGTGCAACGAAGAGTCATAATTAATGGAAACGAGGCCTTAACTGACATAGATTAAGAATAACTAGGAAGATGTCCGAAAGTTGTCTACGTGTGGTGCGGTGGACCTGGGCACGACATTTAATGGGGGAATAAGGGGAAGGTCGGCTCTACTGATTGTTATTTACATGCAATGGGACTAGGGAATGGGGGACTGGGGAAAGTTGGGGAGTATTGGAGAAAATAGGGGAATATTTACAAGCGGATATGGAGGCCAAATTCCATATTCGCAACAATATAATAGATTGATGGGATTATTTTAAAACTCAGATCCTTGATATAATAGATTGATGGGATTATTTTAAACCTCAGATCCTTGATATATCATGATAGATTGATGGGATTCTTTTAAACCTCAGATCCTTGATATATCATGATAGATTGATGGGATTATTTTAAACCTCAGATCCTTGATATATCATGATAGATTGATGGGATTATTTTAAACCTCAGATCCTTGATATAATAGATTGATGGGATTATTTTAATACTCAGATCCTTGATATAATAGATTGATGGGATTCTTTTAAACCTCAGATCCTCGATATATCATAATAGATTGATGGGATTATTTTAAACCTCAGATCCTTGATATATCATGATAGATTGATGGGATTCTTTTAAACCTCAGATCCTCGATATATCATAATAGATTGATGGGATTATTTTAAACCTCAGATCCTCGATATATCATAATAGATTGATGGGATTATTTTAAACCTCAGATCCTTGATATATCATGATAGATTGATGGGATTCTTTTTCACTTTGGATCCTTGATATATCATGATAGATTGATGGGATTCTTTTAAACCTCAGATCCTTGATATAATAGTTTGATGGGATTATTTTAAACCTCAGATCCTTGATATAATAGATTGATGGGATTATTTTAAACCTCAGATCCTTGATATAATCGATTAATGGGATTATTTTAAACCTCAGATCTTTGATATAATCGATTAATGGGATTATTTTAAACCTCAGATCCTTGATATAATAGATTGATGGGATTCTTTTAAACCTCAGATCCTTGATATAATAGATTAATGGGATTATTTTAAACCTCAGATCCTTGATATAATAGATTAATGGGATTATTTTAAACCTCAGATCCTTGATATAATCGATTAATGGGATTATTTTAAACCTCAGATCCTTGATATAATAGATTAATGGGATTATTTTAAACCTCAGATCCTTGATATAATAGATTGATGGGATTATTTTAAACCTCAGATCTTTGATATAATAGATTAATGGGATTATTTTAAACCTCAGATCCTTGATATAATAGATTGATGGGATTATTTTAAACCTCAGATCCTTGATATAATAGATTGATGGGATTCTTTTAAACCTCAGATCCTTGATATAATAGATTAATGGGATTATTTTAAACCTCAGATCCTTGATATAATAGATTAATGGGATTATTTTAAACCTCAGATCCTTGATATAATCGATTAATGGGATTATTTTAAACCTCAGATCCTTGATATAATAGATTAATGGGATTATTTTAAACCTCAGATCCTTGATATAATAGATTGATGGGATTATTTTAAACCTCAGATCCTTGATATAATAGATTAATGGGATTATTTTAAACCTCAGATCCTTGATATAATAGATTGATGGGATTCTTTTAAACCTCAGATCCTTGATATAATAGATTGATGGGATTCTTTTAAACCTCAGATCCTTGATATAATAGATTAATGGGATTATTTTAAACCTCAGATCCTTGATATAATAGATTAATGGGATTATTTTAAACCTCAGATCCTTGATATAATCGATTAATGGGATTATTTTAAACCTCAGATCCTTGATATAATAGATTAATGGGATTATTTTAAACCTCAGATCCTTGATATAATAGATTGATGGGATTATTTTAAACCTCAGATCCTTGATATATCATGATAGATTGATGGGATTGTTTTAAACCTCAGATCCTTGATATTGTTACGGTACGCGGTTAAGGATGTTGTTTGCCGAGCGAAGGCTCCGCGACCGAACAGTTGTTCCCCGACTAAACCCGATTCACCCAAACGTTGGCCGTATCGCGCCACAGATACTCAATGTGGAAAAGACTAAGACGACGAATGCAAAGAGGAAGACGAAGAAGACGTACAGAAGAGTAACGGGGTTTATTATTATTTACTCACGCATAAGCAAAAAGAGCAGTCACGGGTATTTACAGCGGACATGAAAACGCAGGTGACACAGTGAAAATTACTAGCTTATACAGACTTAGTTACTACCCAGGACAGCACGAACTAAACAAACTCACGTACGCAAATGGGGAACTTGCAGGCAGGAATGGCTGGAAAGGATGAGCAGGTGGGATCACAGGGCACAGCGAGCAGGTCCACTCCGGGCGGGAAGCGGGGAGCCGGCAGCTCCTTGTATTCCGCTTTACAGCGCACGCCGGCAGCTCCTGGTATTCGGCTTTACAGCGCACGCCGGCAGGGTCACTCGCTGCCCCGTCAGGGCTTCACGCGGCTGGTTGAAACTGGGCTGGACTCATCTGCCGTATCTCTTTGCAACTCGTTCGTAAAAGTTCCTCTGCTTTCTCTTGGACCCTTTCTTTGTCCTGTACCTCTCCACGCAGCTCAGCTCGTATTCCCTTCCTCTCACTTTTCTCCAGCGCGGGACTGACATGCCCCCCTTCGGTTTCGGTACCGCCCTCCCCCCCCCCCCCCCCCCCCCCCCGTGCTCTGTTTCGTGACCTTGTATGGTAATCCCACGGGCTTGTCTCCTTATTTGGGCATGGCGCCGACGGCACGCCCCTCGTGGCGAGCCACGGGCTTGTTTCCTTATTTGGGCAAGGGGCTGAACAGCCCCGCCCTTCGTGGCGCGCCCTGGGCTTGCCTCTCCCGGGCGACCCCGCCCCTCCTGTTCAAACAGAGCACGGAGCACATATTCACTATAGCAGCGAAATGAGAGGGCGTGCACCCCACGCTTGTGAACTGCTTTACCTGCAGATGGAGAGTTTGGCTGGGAAATGGAAGTATTGAAGGGGAGCTATTCTTAATTGATTCGGTGCAATGGAGTATTATTTTAATGGAAGACAAGGCCTTACTCTAAAACACATAATAAGATATAAGCTACTGAACAAGGGTTTTATCGGGTCCTGCAATGTGGTGTTCCATAGAATAACTACCGGGACGCCCTTTTTACCTTTACACAACTCTGGAGGCAGGAGGGGCCATATTCAACCATGTTCATCACCATTTCCAATATAATACAACACAATCAAAAAAATGCAATCCTCATAACCGCAACACTGCACCCTCCTCCTCTTAGGCACGTCCCGGGCCTACAACTTTTATTTAGTGTGACACGTAGGTGTAGTTCCCTCTACTTTTAACCTGACCCTGAGTGCGACAGTTTTAAAACATAAATAAATGTGTCCCGCTGCTCCATTGCACCCTGCCTAACAGACTCACGCCCACAGCTAACCGAATTGCGGAATGGTCTTCAAACTATACATTGACGGTGGGGAGCATTATTTACAATTGACACTACTTTTATTTACAAGACTAACCCAGGACCTGTGATTGTTCTTTCTGGGGGGGAGACAGTCTGCTCTGCATCAATGCACCATTAAAGCACCCAAAAACGCACCAACACACCCTCAAGCACCAATCGGTGCAGTCACCATTGTCCATGAATAAAAATAAATCAACAACCCCTAACCCTGCAGGTGGTCTCTTGCTCTTCAGCTCCCTCTGCTGGCTATTATTATTTGTTCTTCCAGATGTTGTCTTTTCCTTTGCTGGCGGCCTATTTGCAATAAAATGCACCCAACGTGTCCATTTTTATTTATTTTATTTATGGCCCACAGGGCCGACTGGTGTGGTTCACCTGTGGGGCATCGGTGCCCTGTGATCAAGGTCCGCCAGCAAGATTTCGGGCCCTCATGGCCGGTTCCAGCAGAGGGGCCATGCCCCAACCCATGGGGTCCATCAGTGGTGCTCGGCCACAGATGTGTGGTCCATAATGTGGTGCATCGATGCAGACAGCTGGTTCTGGGAGTGCCGGGCGCACAATGGCCGACTCACGCACGCTCCCCTCGGCGCCCAATGGCGCACAGGTCATGTGGGAGACAAAAGGGGGGAGAGACAGATGAGCGAGGGGTAAGGTCACAAGGGTACACATCAACAAAGGCAATGCAAGGCGAAATGCGTACGGAGAGCGAAGTGAGAAAGCTCGTCCCTACCGTACGTCACCCCCCCTGTCACCTACACTACCCTTGCCCTTACCCCATATTTACAAAAATCTACACATTTACCAATCCGTCGCTATCGTCACGTCTTCCCATATTTCCCTTATACCAAATTCGTCTCCACAATCCCTCTATCCAAAATTTGCCATCACCCAATTCGTCATCAATCCTCATAAGGAGGGAGAGATGGAACACAAGCACAATGTCACACCCACGTCAACATGATCCAAAACATTTGCATCAAAAATAATAAAAACAACCTGGCATGGTGTGGAGGTACCTGTCACCTCAGGTGAGTGGATGTAGATGGTGCGAGGAGATCTCAATCCTAACTATCCTCTAAATGACTTTAACACACTTTACTCTACCCGGGGTCTCTCCCTGCCAATCCATTGGCCAACTTACACTATGGGTTCTAAAAACCAATTCCCATTGACCAAACTGTGGTGCTGCTCAATTTGGGGTCTCACTCCCCCGATTCATCTCCCGGTGCCCTTGCACAATTTCTGGGCTGGGGCGTGTAGCTCTCCCAGCAGGTCTACCCACCTGCACACCTCCACCACTGTAGTTGCCACCCGAGCTTACCTAGCTCCTCACCCTAACCTATCTAACTGGGGAAGGCCCCTCCTGGCTCTGTCACCCCCTGGTGCCCTCTGGCACTGGGCTACCCGGGTCCGTCCTCCGGATCCTCGGGCCCCATCCACAACAACTCTAACGGCTCCCAGAGCCCACCTGCGGCCTCACCTGGCCGACATCCTCACAGTGGTGGAGTGCCCAAACCAACTACACACACTAACAGGCTACACGCCCAGCCATTTCCACAACACTAATGCACCCATCCAAACATCATTCTTCCATCCGCACCACAGATGCCAATATCCAACCACAATTTACCTATACCCTCTACCTAACACTTATACTACCCGCCCCGGGTATTCGTGATGGGGGTCCACTCTTCCCCCATTCACACCTTCGCACCATCCACTCCACTCCACAATTTCCACCATACTCACTCCACGACCATCCATTCCAATACTCCATATATTCCACACTCCATGTATTCCACACAACCATTCTCCATACACCTGTTGTTGCACACCTGTGCAATCTTACCTGGTGCCACCTGCACCCTCCTTCCTTCCTGGACCATTCGGTCAATACAACACTCATCACTATTACTATCACTCTCCCTCATACACTGCTCCACACACCTGTTCAGTTGCACACCTGTGCAATCACACCTGGTCACCATACACTTTTCACAATACACTTCTAAATACACCTCCAACACTCACACGGCATCATCTCATCTAACTACTCCCCTCTGAAACTTGCGCTTCCCAGTCGCCCCTTTAAACTATTGCGCTCCCTCGTCATTATCATCCACACTAATCTACCTGCGTCCCTACTACAGGTGTCATTGTCACTAACTAACCTTAACGTTACCTAATGTCAATCTCTAGGGCCCTACACACGATATATCCTAACCCACCCGGACTAGTTTTCACTGCCATATACCCCATAAATCTAGTGCTCCTTTGCCCCCCTCTGTGAGGGATGGTGGATTGGCCATCCCATCACATGGGGCATCTCTTACTATAAATTTTGCTCGTCCAATTTCCACAAATCAAAAATTTGCCAATCACTCTACCAATCCTCTGCCAATCATCACGCTGCCAATCCTTTGCCAATCATCAAATTTTGTTTTTCTAATTTCGGGTCCAGACCACTATCCTCATCATTACAGTCTACTTACTAATGCGTCTCGGTGCGCCAATTCACTTCTACAGCCCGGCTTCGTAAAGCCGAGCAATGAATGCGGGTTGTTTGGTGCCGGCGGCTGGATACGTCCGGCACTCGGTGCAGGGAAGGAGGTTTACCCGGGCCGAGATCCCACGCACCACCTCGGTACGGAGCCATCCAATGGCCCGATCTCGACCTGCCGGAAAGCCTCAACAAAAAGTGGTCGCCATGACGACCCTTCCTATCGGGCTGCCCGTTCCGCCCAGCGGAGCACGGACGCGGCCGTTCCAAGCGCGGCCCAGCGTGGATCACGTACGGCGTCCTTTCGAACCCGCCGTGGTTCGGATCCCCGCTGGTCCTCGCGGCACGCGAAACCCGGCACGCACCGAGGGCCCGATTCGGCTAAATGTCGTTCTAACCGCTAACCCGGTTACCGTCGATGCCTCACCTGCATGCTTACACCCCGCAGCCCGTTCTTTGCTCATACATCCAGCTGTTCCCATGCTCCTTGTCATTGCACCTTCTCTTACACACCCAGGTGCACTCATTCCGCTCACAGACTTGGTCACACACCTGACCACCGAACACCTTGGCACACATTCGTCGTTCGCACACCTCACCAACACACCTCTTCGCGCCCCCTCCTCGGTCACCTCCTCTGTGACAACCACAGGTGTGCTCTCTCTCGCACACCCAACCACGTGTCTCACTACCAATTCCAGCGTGCATTCCCACACACGCTCTTACCATTCCAGGTGTGCTTCCTTCCATTCCAGGTGTACATCCTCTCTCACCTGTCACAACCAACTCACGCTCCGTGTCACTCTTACTACTCTCACCTCCACTCTCGGTCACGCACTCACCCTTACTCTCGCCAGCGCACTCTTTCCTCATGCACCCGTCCGTTACACACTTTTCTCGCGCACTCTCTTGCGCACACTCTCCCGTTACACCCTCTGTAACACTCACCACAGGCGTGCATTCTCCCTTACTCTTGACAGCGCACTCTTTCCCCATGCACCTGTCAGTTACACACCTTTCTCTCGCATCCTCTTGCGCACACTCTCCCGTTACTTCCTCCATAACACTCACCACAGGTGTACATTCTCTTGTTACATCCTCTGTAACACTCCTCACTATGCGCTTCCATGTGCCCCCTCGCACACGCGCAACAACCGACTCACTCTCGACAGCACCCTCACTCCTCGGCGCGCACTTTTTCCTCACACACCCCAGAGTCGGACATTCTCGCACACCTCCTCCTTCGCACACCGTACATGTCGCACACTTCGCCAACGGCCTCTCACGAACACCCGGGTCCAAAGCAACCCCCAAGCCGACTGAAGCTCCCCTCACATCATGTACATTTCCTCGTATATCGCCACTCACCTTGGCACCTCGTCTCCTCACCTCCTTCGCCACCTGCAAACTCTTTATTTGGTTTGTGAGCACACCATTATGAGTTGAGCACCGACCTTGTACATATTCCATCACCTCCTCCTTTATCTCCCTCTTAGTTTCTGTCCGTCCCTTCTTAATTTCACTCACCTCTTCTTCCACTTCCTCTAATTTTTGCTTCACCTCTTTTATTTCCCGGTGCGTCTCCTCAAGTTCGTCCTCTAAGGCTATCTTGACCGTCTCTATGTGCGTCCTCACCTCTCGGTCCTTCGTCTCCATTACTTCTGTCACCTCATCCAACCTCATTGTCAGTCCCTCACGTACCATCTGACATTGCCTCTGTGTCGCTATTAAGTCATTTTTAATTTCTTTTTGTGTCGCCTTTAACCCTCCTAGTACCGCTGTATTCTTTTCTACTTGATCCACTAGTTCTTTTTGTCCCACCGTCAGCTGTTCCACCTCCTCCGTCAGGTCCTCTATGCCCCCTTGTAACTTTGCCGTCCCATTTCTCACCTCTTTCTCTATACGCTTTTCACCTCGCTTTACCTCCTCGCGTACCCCCGAGACCTCCTCACTTACACCTCGTCGTATTTCCTCTTTCATCTCTCCTCTTTCATCTCCTCCCTCTCTTTTGTAGATGCTGCCCTCATCTGTCCCAATTCATCCCTCTGAGCATCCAATTTGGTTTCTACCCCGATTTTTACCTCCGCTATCTGCTCTCCCATTTGTTTAATTTCTCGGGCGGATTGCTCCCCTATCTCCCGCAATTTGTCTTCCATCCTATTTTCTAGCCCCTCTAACCCATTTTTCACCCCCTCTAACTGATTCTCCTGGGCAGCCATTCTATTTTCCACCCCCGTTAACCCATTCTTTACCTCTTTTATCCCGTTGTCTAACCCCTCAAATTTGTCGTCTAACTTCCCAAATTTCTTGTCTAATCCCTTAAAATTATTGTCTAACCCCTCCCCGGTACCCCTCGCTTCGTCCCTCATTACCCCCAATTGCTCACTCTGAGCCCTCGCTTCGCCCCTCATTACCCCCAATTCATTCCTCAGGTCTTCACTTGTCTGGACCATGAGCGCCTTTATTTGTATCATAAAGAGGTCCCAATTCACCGGTGCTGCTACGGTCACGGGCGCCGCCAGATTTGGTGCTGCTATAACCGCGTGCGCAAAGGCGCCATTTTGCGCGCCCGTAACCTCGTGCGCGAGAGCGCCATTTTGCGCGTCTGAAACCTCCGCAACCACATTGCCATTTTTCTCCTCCTCCCTTTCCTCCACATACATTTCCCCGAGGTCCTGGGTCGATTCTACCCCGATTTTCTCTCCCACCGGCATCCCGTCGCCTTGACCAGCTATGGCGCGATTTCAAAATTCGGGTTTTGTAAAACAAAAGCAATTTCGGTACTTTGTAATTTTGAGCGCGTTAAACGCTTCAGGTCCGAATCCGACACTCCTGACACCAATTGTTACCGCCAATAGTACAATTGGTGTTCCAAAATTTGGGCTAAATAAATTTAGTCCCAGGTTCGAATCCCACTCCTGACACCAATTGTTACGGTACGCGGTTAAGGATGTTGTTTGCCGAGCGAAGGCCCCGCGACCGAACAGTTGTTCCCCGACTAAACCCGATTCACCCAAACGTTGGCCGTATCGCGCCACAGATACTCAATGTGGAAAAGACTAAGACGACGAATGCAAAGAGGAAGACGAAGAAGACGTACAGAAGAGTAACGGGGTTTATTATTATTTACTCACACATAAGCAAAAAGAGCAGTCACGGGTATTTACAGCGGACATGAAAACACAGGTGACACAGTGAAAATTACTAGCTTATACAGACTTAGTCACTACCCAGGACAGCACGAACTAAACAAACTCACGTACGCAAATGGGGAACTTGCAGGCAGGAATGGCTGGAAAGGATGAGCAGGTGGGATCACAGGGCACAGCGAGCAGGTCCACTCCGGGCGGGAAGCGGGGAGCAGGCAGCTCCTTGTATTCCGCTTTACAGCGCACGCCGGCAGCTCCTGGTATTCGGCTTTACAGCGCACGCCGGCAGGGTCACCCGCTGCCCCGTCAGGGCTTCACGCGGCTGGTTGAAACGGGGCTGGACTCATCTGCCGTATCTCTTTGCAACTCGTTCGTAAAAGTTCCTCTGCTCTCTCTTGGACCCTTTCTTTGTCGTGTACCTCTCCACGCAGCTCAGCTCGTATTCCCTGCCTCTCACTTTTCTCCAGCGCGGGACTGACACGCCCCCCTTCGGTTTCGGTACCGCCCTCCCCCCCCCCCCCCCCCCCCCGTGCTCTGTTTCGTGACCTTGTATGGTAATCCCACGGGCTTGTCTCCTTATTTGGGCATGGCGCCGACGGCACGCCCCTCGTGGCGAGCCACGGGCTTGTTTCCTTATTTGGGCATGGGGCTGAACAGCCCCGCCCTTCGTGGCGCGCCCTGGGCTTGCCTCTCCCGGGCGACCCCGCCCCTCCTGTTCAAACAGAGCACGGAGCACATATTCACTATAGCAGCGAAATGAGAGGGCGTGCACCCCACGCTTGTGAACTGCTTTACCTGCAGATGGAGAGTTTGGCTGGGAAATGGAAGTATTGAAGGGGAGCTATTCTTAATTGATTCGGTGCAATGGAGTATTATTTTAATGGAAGACAAGGCCTTACTCTAAAACACATAATAAGATATAAGCTACTGAACAAGGGTTTTATCGGGTCCTGCAATGTGGTGTTCCATGGAATAACTACCGGGACGCCCTTTTTACCTTTACACAACTCTGGAGGCAGGAGGGGCCATATTCAACCATGTTCATCACCATTTCCAATATAATACAACACAATCAAAAAAATGCAATCCTCATATCCACAACAATATAATAGATTGATGGGATTATTTTAAACCTCAGATCCTTGATGTATCATGATAGATTGATGGGATTCTTTTAAACCTCAGATCCTTGATACAGACATGGCATTTAACATGGAATTTTTTTTTTCCTTGACGGGTTTACTTTCTTAGCTCAGTATATCAATCTGGTGAGTTTCTTTTACACTTTGGTGATTTATTTGTTAAAAGAACCATGTCACTGATTGTCTGTCGCAGCAAGAAGTCAACAACAGGATTATATCACAGGTGGCATGGCAAAATGTACGGACAGGTGCATTTGATGATTGGCTTCACAGTCGGGTATACAAGGGTTGTTGCATTCTGTATTAGTGGAAAACAACTGCTGCACGTCTCCAAAAGTTATTGCCGCTTCCTCTGGAGATGGTCCGTCAACTCGACAATGCTGTTTGTCATGGAGTGGTGGCTTTACGAAATTACGGCATGAAACAGCGTGCTATTGCTCGGCAGTATGGCATCACTCAAGGTCAGGTGTCAAAGATCCTGAAACGAAATGCTCAGAGGGGTGTCCCTACTCCAATACCGAGGCCAGGACGTCCCCGCAGAACCACAAGGAGGGATGATCGCCAGCTGCACCGGTTAGTCCGCAATGGCCGTACCAAGTCAGCTAATCGGCTTAGGGCTGAGTGGCAGCAACTGACAAATGTGCCTGTATCCAGAAGGCTAGTCAACCAACGACTGGTTCAAGCAGGCTATCATGCCAGGTGTCCCCTGAGAAAGCCACGCCTGACCAGACAACACCGCCAGCGCCGATTGCAGTGGGCCAGAGAGCACCGTCAATGGCAGCCAGGACACTGGAATCACGTGATCTTCAGTGACGAGTCTAGATTTCTGGTCTATCGTCAAGATGGCCGCGTCCGAGTGCGCAGACAAGTGCATGAAGCCTACAACAAAGTTTGTATAGTGCCAAGAGTCCAAGGTGGAGGTGGTGGGGTGACCGTTTGGGCTGCTTTTCATGCAGGGGGCAAAACTGACCTGGTTGTTCTGAATGGAAACCTGAACCAGTTCAAGTACAGGGCCATTCTGGAAGACACATTGCTTCAATTTGCTCGTGCAGCCATTCGAGGAAACTTTGTCTTCCAAGATGACAATGCATGGCCTCATCCTGCTCGCATGATCCAACACTTTCTTGCTGACCGTGGTGTCGAGCATATGGAGTGGCCTGCCATGTCCCCGGATATGAATCCGATAGAGAACTTGTGGGCAGAATTAGCGCGTCAAATCGACCACTTGGACCAGCAGCCGACCTCTGTGCGTGAACTGCAGCAGGCTATTGTCACTGCATGGCAAGCGATTCCTGTCCAAACCTTGGCAAATCTCGTGAACAGCATGCCTCGACGTGTACGTGCTCTCCTGAATGCTCGTGGGGGTTACACGAAGTACTGAACTGTAATTTTACTGTCTGTAATCCCAGTCGTAATTTAACTTTTGTTTTTGTTAAAAAAAAATTTGGCTAATGTTGCAAAATAAAGAGATACTTCTGGAAAACGTACAGAAGTTTAACACAGTACTGTCCATGAATTGAGTTCGATATCAGTTTACATCACTTTCAAGGATCAATTTATTTGTTTCGAAATGTCAAATGTGGTTTTTGTTTCTTTTAAAGGTCACATTAACAAAATCTAGAATAATTTCAACATAATTCCAATGAACTTTTGGTTCTAAGACATCTTGAAAAGTAAGTTCACCCCACAAAAAAAATATTCCATATTAAATGCCAAGTCTGTATATCATGATAGATTAATGGGATTATTTTAAACCTCAGATCCTTGATATAATAGATTGATGGGATTATTTTAAACCTCAGATCCTTGATGTATCCGATCATGATAAATTCATCGGATATTTTTTAGAACGTGCCAACCCTTACATGTACGGTGGAATGTTAAGTACACTCAGTTTCCCAGTCATCAACATGAAAGAAGCATGTGTGACATTTGTACATTCCTCAATGAGAATTCAGGACTTGGATAAAAACCCAGCTGGATCACCAATGACATTCAGGAAGGAGGCAATCTGCGTAACATGGCGATTTGAGTCTTAAATGGTGTTCCACAGTCAGTGGTTGACAATTGCCTTCGGGGAAACTGAAACAGGGTATGAGGCAATCTTTTCCCCACTCCTTACCTTACCTTAAGGAGTGGGGAGCGAGCCTTACCTCGCTCCTCTTTTCATGCCACATCATTTATTTATGAACCTTTGTTTATATTTGTTTGTGTACATACTGGAAGGTGCCAAATACACTGACCTGATACGCTCTGAGCATGGAAGAAACATTTCTGCAGTGCACAGCCTCGTGCCATTTACCCGAAACGTGTATATGATGATGAGCACAGACAGATGGCGAACCTGTGTAAATACCGTGTCCGCAGCAGCACGTACAGGCCCGGTGGCTAGCGCTTGAGCAAAGTGTGAGCACTCGGTGGCGGTGCGTACGTCATGAGAACCATACGCCTCAGTGCTGAGGTACACCTGCATGCACACTGATACACCTTCAACATCTCAGAGGGATTGTATGTGGGGAGGAAAATAGGTGTGTGGTGTGGTGTGTGTGTGTGTGTGTGTGTGTGTGTGTGTGTGTGTGTGTGTGTGTGTGTGTGTGTGTGTGTGTGTGTGTGTGTGTGTGTCCGTCCGTCCGTCCGTCCGTCCTTCCTTGGCTCTTTTGACTATTAAACCGCAAACGTCTTCCGATTCATGTTCCTTTTCATGTTCAAAATATATCATTTGATTGAAGTAAGTTGTTCCTCAAATCTAAAACTGACAAGATGGACAGACGGACGGACCTGAACCAATTGCTTAACCCCCCTTTTCACCTGGTGTGCGCAGGTAATAAAGGAATTTCTCAAAAAAGTCATAACAGGTGGAAAAGTGATTCTCAATTTTGTCGGTTATCGGCGAGCGATATTTTATTTAAGGGTTAGTACTCACACCTATAAGGGAGGATTTTGTTTAAGGGTTAGTACTCACACCTATAGGGGAGGATTTTGTTTCAGGGTTAGTACTCACACCTATAAGGGAGGATTTTGTTTAAGGGTTAGTACTCACACCTATAAGGGAGGATTTTGTTTAAGGGTTAGTACTCACACCTATAAGGGAGGATTTTGTTTCAGGGTTAGTACTCACACCTATAAGGGAGGATTTTGTTTAAGGGTTAGTACTCACACCTATAAGGGAGGATTTTGTTTCAGGGTTAGTACTCACACCTATAAGGGAGGATTTTGTTTCAGGGTTAGTACTCACACCTATAAGGGAGGATTTTGTTTCAGGGTTAGTACTCACACCTATAAGGGAGGATTTTGTTTAAGGGTTAGTACTCACACCTATAAGGGAGGATTTTGTTTCAGGGTTAGTACTCACACCTATAAGGGAGGATTTTGTTTAAGGGTTAGTACTCACACCTATAAGGGAGGATTTTGCTTAAGGGTTAGTACTCACACCTATAAGGGAGGATTTTGTTTAAGGGTTAGTACTCACACCTATAAGGGAGGATTTTGCTTAAGGGTTAGTACTCACACCTATAAGGGAGGATTTTGTTTAAGGGTTCGTACTCACACCTCTAGGGGAGGATTTTGTTTAAGGGTTAGTACTCACACCTGTAAGGGAGGATTTTGTTTAAGGGTTAGTACTCACACCTATAAGGGAGGATTTTGTTTAAGGGTTAGTACTCACACCTATAAGGGAGGATTTTGTTTAAGGGTTAGTACTCACACCTATAAGGGAGGATTTTGTTTAAGGGTTAGTACTCACACCTATAAGGGAGGATTTTGTTTAAGGGTTAGTACTCACACCTATAAGGGAGGATTTTGTTTAAGGGTTAGTACTCACACCTATAGGGGAGGATTTTGTTTCAGGGTTAGTACTCACACCTATAGGGGAGGATTTTGTTTCAGGATTAGTACTCACACCTATAAGGGAGGATTTTGTTTAAGGGTTAGTACTCACACCTGTAAGGGAGGATTTTGTTTAAGGGTTCGTACTCACACCTATAGGGGAGGATTTTGTTTAAGGGTTCGTACTCACACCTATAGGGGAGGATTTTGTTTAAGGGTTCGTACTCACACCTATAGGGGAGGATTTTGTTCAAGGGTTAGTACTCACACCTATAGGGGAGGATTTTGTTTCAGGGTTAGTACTCACACCTATAAGGGAGGATTTTGTTTAAGGGTTCGTACTCACACCTATAAGGGAGGATTTTGTTTCAGGGTTAGTACTCACACCTATAAGGGAGGATTTTGTTTAAGGGTTCGTACTCACACCTATAGGGGAGGATTTTGTTTAAGGGTTCGTACTCACACCTATAGGGGAGGATTTTGTTTAAGGGTTAGTACTCACACCTATAGGGGAGGATTTTGTTTAAGGGTTAGTACTCACACCTATAAGGGAGGATTTTGTTTAAGGGTTAGTACTCACACCTATAAGGGAGGATTTTGTTTAAGGGTTCGTACTCACACCTATAAGGGAGGATTTTGTTTCAGGGTTAGTACTCACACCTGTAAGGGAGGATTTTGTTTAAGGGTTTGTACTCACACCTATAAGGGAGGATTTTGTTTAAGGGTTAGTACTCACACCTATAAGGGAGGATTTTGTTTCAGGGTTAGTACTCACACCTGTAAGGGAGGATTTTGTTTAAGGGTTAGTACTCACACCTATAAGGGAGGATTTTGTTTAAGGGTTCGTACTCACACCTGTAAGGGAGGATTTTGTTTAAGGGTTTGTACTCACACCTATAAGGGAGGATTTTGTTTAAGGGTTAGTACTCACAACTATAAGGGAGGTTTTTATTTAAGGATTAGTACTCACACCTGTAAGGGAGGATTTTGTTTAAGGGTTAGTACTCACCTATAAGGGAGGATTTTGTTTAAGGGTTAGTACTCACACCTGTAAGGGAGGATTTTGTTTAAGGGTTAGTACTCACACCTATAAGGGAGGATTTTGTTTAAGGGTTCGTACTCACACCTGTAAGGGAGGATTTTGTTTAAGGGTTTGTACTCACACCTATAAGGGAGGATTTTGTTTAAGGGTTAGTACTCACAACTATAAGGGAGGTTTTTATTTAAGGATTAGTACTCACACCTATAAGGGAGGATTTTGTTTAATGGTCCTAAAGATATTTAATAGGTAAAAAATGCCGATCTTCATTTTGAAGATCCCTGTCAGAGTATTCGGTATGATGATGTGTAATCAGTGTAACGAGATTAGGGATGCAAAGGTTTTCATGATGACATAAGACCAACTCACAGATAAGGAAAAATGATGGAGGGCCAGATTTGTTAGGCCATGTGCGGCGTACAGCAGGCCCCAGGTACGGTGCAGCACCCTGAGCACCCCGGGTTCCCACTTGCCCGCACGCGTCCTGGGAAGAGGTGTTGTCTCGGGCCCGGATGCCCGCGGTCTCCGGCTTACCCAGGTCGCCCGCGCTAAATGAACCTCTGCCTTCGCCAGGTGACCGAGACCTGCATGGATGACAAAGGGACCATTATGAAGGACACGAGCACCGGTTCACGAACATATCGGATAAGACAAGAAAAGATCTACCTTGGTAGCACCACCATGTGATCAGTCACAGCAACAGTGTTCCCCTTTTATAGGGCCAGGCCATTGAAGCCTTTTATAGGGCCAGGCCATTGAAGCCTTTTATAGGGCCAGGCCATAGAAGCCTTTTATAGAGCCAGGCCATTGAAGCCTTTTATAGAGCCAGGCCATTGAAGCCTTTTATAGGGCCAGGCCATTGAAGCCTTTTATAGAGCCAGGCCATTGAAGCCTTTTATAGGGCCAGGCCATCGAAGCCTTTTATAGTGCCAGGCCATTGAAGCCTTTTATAGGGCCAGGCCATAAAGCCTTTTATAGTGCCAGGCCATTGACGCCTTTTATAGGGCCAGGCCATAGAAGCCTTTTATAGTGCCAGGCCATTGAAGCATTTTAATATGGCCATGCCATTGAAGCCTTTTATAGGGCCATGCCATTGAAGCCTTTTAATAGGGCCAGGCCATTGAAGCCTTTTATAGGGCCAGGCCATTGAAGCCTTTTAAAGGGCCAGGCCATTGAAGCCTTTTAAAGGGCCAAGCCATTGAAGCCTTTTAAAGGGCCAGGCCATTGAAGACTTTTTATAGGGCCAGGCCATTGAACCCTTTTAATAGGGCCATGCCATTGAAGCCTTTTAATAGGGCCATGCCATTGAAGCCTTTTAATAGGGCCATGCCATTGAAGCCTTTTAATAGGGCCATGCCATTGAAGCCTTTTAATAGGGCCAGGCCATTGTAGCCTTTTATAGGGCCAGGCCATTGAAGCCTTTTATAGGGCCAGGCCATTGAAGCCTTTAATAGGGCCAGGCCATTGAAGCCTTTTATAGGGCCAGGCCATTGAAGCCTTTCATAGGGCCAGGCCATTGAAGCCTTTTAATAGGGCCATGCCATTGAAGCCTTTTATAGGGCCAGGCCATTGAAGCCTTTTAAAGGGCCAGGCCATTAAAGCCTTTTAAAAGGGCCAGGCCATTGAAGCCTTTTATAGGGCCAGGCCATTGAAGCCTTTAATAGGGCCAGGCCATTGAAGCCTTTTATAGGGCCAGGCCATAAAGCCTTTTATAGAGCCAGGCCATTGAAGCCTTTTATAGAGCCAGGCCATTGAAGCCTTTTATAGGGCCAGGCCATAAAGCCTTTTATAGTGCCAGGCCATTGACGCCTTTTATAGGGCCAGGCCATATAAGCCTTTTATAGTGCCAGGCCATTGAAGCATTTTAATATGGCCATGCCATTGAAGCCTTTTATAGGGCCATGCCATTGAAGCCTTTTAATAGGGCCAGGCCATTGAAGCCTTTTATAGGGCCAGGCCATTGAAGCCTTTTAAAGGGCCAAGCCATTGAAGCCTTTTAAAGGGCCAGGCCATTGAAGACTTTTTATAGGGCCAGGCCATTGAACCCTTTTAATAGGGCCATGCCATTGAAGCCTTTTAATAGGGCCATGCCATTGAAGCCTTTTAATAGGGCCAGGCCATTGAAGCCTTTTATAGGGCCAGGCCATTGAAGCCTTTAATAGGGCCAGGCCATTGAAGCCTTTTATAGGGCCAGGCCATTGAAGCCTTTTATAGGGCCAGGCCATTGAAGCCTTTTAATAGGGCCATGCCATTGAAGCCTTTTATAGGGCCAGGCCATTGAAGCCTTTTAAAGGGCCAGGCCATTAAAGCCTTTTAAAGGGCCAGGCCATTGAAGCCTTTTAATAGGCCATGCCATTGAAGCCTTTTAATAGGGCCATGCCATTGAAGCCTTTTAATAGGGCCAGGCCATTGAAGCCTTTTCTCGGGCCAGGCCATTGAAGCCTTTTAATAGGGCCAGGCCATTGTAGCCTTTTATAGGGCCAGGCCATTGAAGCCTTTTATAGGGCCAGGCCATTGAAGCCTTTAATAGGGCCAGGCCATTGAAGCCTTTTATAGGGCCAGGCCATTGAAGCCTTTTATAGGGCCAGGCCATTGAAGCCTTTTAATAGGGCCATGCCATTGAAGCCTTTTATAGGGCCAGGCCATTGAAGCCTTTTAAAGGGCCAGGCCATTAAAGCCTTTTAAAGGGCCAGGCCATTGAAGACTTTTTATAGGGCCAGGCCATTGAACCCTTTTAATAGGGCCATGCCATTGAAGCCTTTTAATAGGGCCATGCCATTGAAGCCTTTTAATAGGGCCAGGCCATTGAAGCCTTTTCTCGGGCCAGGCCATTGAAGCCTTTTAAAAGGGCCAGGCCATTGAAGCCTTTTATAGGGCCAGGCCATTGAAGCCTTTAATAGGGCCAGGCCATTGAAGCCTTTTATAGGGCCAGGCCATTGAAGCCTTTTATAGGGCCAGGCCATTGAAGCCTTTTATAGGGCCAGGCCATTGAAGCCTTTTAATAGGGCCATGCCATTGAAGCCTTTTAATAGGGCCAGGCCATTGAAGCCTTTTAATAGGGCCATGCCATTGAAGCCTTTTAATAGGGCCATGCCATTGAAGCCTTTTAATAGGGCCAGGCCATTGAAGCCTTTTCTCAGGCCAGGCCATTGAAGCCTTTTAATAGGGCCAGGCCATTGAAGCCTTTTATAGGGCCAGGCCATTGAAGCCTTTAATAGGGCCAGGCCATTGAAGCCTTTTATAGGGCCAGGCCATTGAAGCCTTTTATAGGGCCAGGCCATTGAAGCCTTTTAATAGGGCCATGCCATTGAAGCCTTTTATAGGGCCAGGCCATTGAAGCCTTTTAAAGGGCCAGGCCATTAAAGCCTTTTAAAGGGCCAGGCCATTGAAGACTTTTTATAGGGCCAGGCCATTGAAGCCTTTTAATAGGGCCATGCCATTGAAGCCTTTTAATAGGGCCATGCCATTGAAGCCTTTTAATAGGGCCAGGCCATTGAAGCCTTTTCTCGGGCCAGGCCATTGAAGCCTTTTAATAGGGCCAGGCCATTGAAGCCTTTTAAAGGGCCAGGCCATTGAAGCCTTTTATAGGGCCAGGCCATTGAAGCCTTTAATAGGGCCAGGCCATTGAACCCTTTTATAGGGCCAGGCCATTGAAGCCTTTTAATAGGGCCAGGCCATTGAAGCCTTTTAATAGGGCCATGCCATTGAAGCCAACATCACCGCTTTGCACAAAAAGGTGCAAAAACAGATCCTTGCAACTACAGACCAATCAGCCTTCTCCCAATTATCAGCAAAGTCATGGAATCCATCATTGCTTCGGATATGAAATCTTTCCTCTTCTCCAATGGCTTGATCTCTGATCATCAATTTGGTTTCAGACCAGGTCACTCTACTCTGGACATGCTGCTTCTGCTGTCTCAACAATGGATGGAGGTCCTCAATGCCAAACAGGAAATTAGAGCTGTCTCCCTCGACATATCACGTGCCTTAGATACGGTCTGGCACCCCGCTCTGCTCACCAAACTCTCCTCCTTTGGTATCCATGGAAATCTCCACGCATGGCTGGCGGACTTCCTCTCTAGTCATAGTCAACGTGTGGCCCTGAATGGGTTTCTCTCATCTCCTCTTCCTGTTCAGACTGGAGTTCCCCAAGGCAGTGTTCTGGGCCCTGTGCTTTTTCTGGTCTTCATCAATGATCTCTCTGACTCTCTTGAAAATCCTCTCTATCTCTGCTGATGACTCCACTCTCTGCCGCTCCATTCCTCATCCCTCAGATCGGCAGTCTGCAGCCTCCTCACTCTCTGCAGACCTGGACAAAATCACAGACTGGGCAAACAAATGGAACATGTCTTTCAATCCTGACAAATCTCACACTCTTACGATGTCTCTCCGAAAAGACCGACTGGACAACCCTCCCATCTACTTTCTGAATAGTCCTCTCCAAGAAGTTCTGTCACTCAAGCTTTTGGGTCTCACTATCTGCCATGATCTTTCCTGGGAAAACCACATTTCCAAGCTGGCCTCCAAAGCCAGTCGCCGACTGGGCATCCTCCGTCGTGCGAAGTCCTTCCTTGGCACAACTGAGCTCCTCACCACATACAAGGCTTTCATCCGCAGCTCAATGGAGTACTGCTCTCCCCTCTGGGCTGGTGCTCCTGCCTCACACCTAGCTCGTCTTCACGCTGTTGAATCCAAAGCATTCAGAATCATTGGAATCTCCCGCGATGACGCTATCTCTGAGGGCCTTTCACTTACTCACCGCAGGCAGGTTGGTGGTCTTTCCGTCTTCTACCGACTCCTCTCCGGCCTTGCTCCCCCAGCTCTCTCTGGGCTCTGTCCCCCAAATATTCCTACAGGTCGCACAAGATCTGCCTGCAACCCTCTTATGGTTAAACTGCCAAAATCAAGACTCTCTGCTCACCTTTACTCCTTCATTCCTCTTTTCTCCCGCCTCTGGAACAAACTCCCTCACTCACTTCAATCACACTCCTCCCTCCACGTCTTTAAAACGGCTGTTCACCACCATCTCTTATCTTCCCCCATCCAAAACCTTGATCTTTTCTACCCCCGCTAATTTCACCCCAAATCCACTTTTTGAGGTGCCGACTTCTTTCCTGGAAGTCCTTGGTGTCCTTGCGTTTTATACCTATCCTGCCCCCCCCCCCCCCCCCCCAAGCCCT
This sequence comes from Myxine glutinosa, assembly GCF_964187855.1. Classification (NCBI taxonomy): domain Eukaryota; kingdom Metazoa; phylum Chordata; class Myxini; order Myxiniformes; family Myxinidae; genus Myxine; species Myxine glutinosa. Next base: position 117,972,609 of record NC_136262.1, read on the forward strand.
CTCCCTCCCACACAACTCCCGATGTCCCTGCTCTCAAATGTTGTGTTTGTGTGCTTCCTCCCCTTCTCTCCCCATCTTGTCGACCGCTCCCCTTTTTATATGCTTTGTTTGCTTGTTTGTTTGATTTGTTTGTTTGATAAATGTTAGCTCTTTCACGAGCGTCGACTCTGTATACAAAAAAGAAAAGAAAAAAAAAAGCCTTTTAATAGGGCCAGGCCATTGAAGCCTTTTATAGGGCCAGGCCATTGAAGCCTTTTAATAGGGCCAGGCCATAGAAGCCTTTTATAGGGCCAGGCCATTGAAGCCTTTTATAGGGCCAGGCCATTGAAGCCTTTTAATAGGGCCAGGCCATTGAAGCCTTTTATAGAGCCAGGCCATTGAAGCCTTTTATAGGGCCAGGCCATTGAAGCCTTTTATAGGGCCAGGCCATTGAAGCCTTTTAATAGGGCCAGGCCATTGAAGCCTTTTATAGGGCCAGGCCATTGAAGCCTTTTAATAGGGCCAGGCCATATAAGCCTTTTATAGGGCCAGGCCATAGAAGCATGTGGGGATAAAAAACAACCCTTTTGCACATACAAGGGGCATTTTATTTTGTTGTATAAAAGATCGAGGCTCTTATTTATAATCTTTACAGAAGCGAGGCTCATGGAAGAGCAAGGTCGAACTGAGAATGGGACAAACATCAAGGGGGTGAACGAACAGGAAAAGAGGAGATGGAAGCGGGGAGGAAACACTGAAACTAGCAAGTAAGATTATTGGGTTAGGATAGGTTAATGGGGGTAATAAGGATCATGGGTCAGTATGGTGGATGATATATGGTGACGGTGCTTGCTTCAAGTCTTGGGGGGAAGAGCGAGACAGAACAGCCTCTGGAAAGATGGGAGGATACGAGAAATAGGAGAGTTGAGGTGTTCAGTTAACCTGGATTTTGGAGGTTTAACCAGGAGGAGGTTACAATGCAGCTTGTTCTTCGGCCTCATCACAGGAGATTCCAATAATGTTCAGAGTTTTAGATTCCACAGATTTCAGGAGAAACGAATGTGATGCTGGAGTGCCAGCCAAAAGGGGAGAGCAGTACTCCATTGAGCTGCAAACAAAGGCCAAGCAGGTTGTAAGTACCTGATCGATGGCGAATGCCGTCTGTGGCTGGCGTTGGAGGCCAGCTTTGCCATGTGGTCGGTGCAGATGTCTATCCGTACAGCAAGATTTGAGAACATGGATACTCATGTCATCTGGTCTCGTTGACATTGAAGAGTCGAGGTTGGACAGACCTTTCCTTGCCTTTCTTTCATCTCGGGTGCCTCTCTCGGAACTTCCCTTACCCTCCTCTCGGGTGTGAAAGAGACAAGGTCTCGTGGGTACGAGGGGGTACAATTTGGGACAGAGCTGGATGGGTTGGGTACATGACATATGGAGGCAAACATTGAGTTGGACATTCTGCCTCATCTGAGCAGAGTCTGCGGTGATAACGTTTCAGACGAGGGAGGCAATGGAGGGGAAGCATGAGTACCTTGACCTCCTCTTTCACCATTTTCATTATCGGTGACCTCTCACCTCTTGTCACAAATACAAATCAATTTGCTCACATCACAAAGTCAGGAAAGTTTCTCATTGGCTGATCCGCTGATATCAGTGCTCAGGCCTAGGGATGTCGTCACCCCCATGTTCTACAAAACTGGTTAATTAACGAACTTCTGACGAGTTGCTATCGTTGTACTTGTAAAGTACCAATGTAATTTATGTCACATCTTCCAACACTAATTATGTTCGTTTACATTTCAATCCTGATCTCCTTTCCTAGACAGCAGTATGTATGTGTATGTACTAAAACCCTCGAACATAACGCAGAATGCCCTTCCCTTCCCCTATCGCCTCATCCCAGTGGGTTGTTGATCTTGTAGCGAAATGGGTAATCCCAAAAGGTGGTGCTTTCTATTATTTTTACATGATCTGAGCTATGACAAAAATCACACACACACACACACACACACACACACACACACACACACACACACACACACACACACACACACACACACACACACACACACACACACACACACACACACACACACACACACACACACACACACACACACACACACACACACACACACACACACACACACAAACGCACCAGACAATGCAGGCCTTTGCTTCAGCCAAACACAGCTGATGACCTTGTGAAGTCTCGTGGCTGATAGTGTTTACATGTGAGCATGTATAACTAGTAACCACCTGTCAGTGTTTACATGTGAGCATGTATAACTAGTAACCACCTGTCAGTGTTTACATGTGAGCATGTATAACTAGTAACCACCTGTCAGTGTTTACATGTGAGCATGTATAACTAGTAACCACCTGTCAGTGTTTACATGTGAGCATGTATAATTAGTTAGTAACCACCTGTCAGTGTTTACATGTGAGCATGTATAACTAGTAACCACCTGTCAGTGTTTACATGTGAGCATATATAACTAGTAACCACCTGTCAGTGTTTACATGTGAACATGTATAATTAGTTAGTAACCACCTGTCAGTGTTTACATGTGAGCATGTATAACTAGTTAGTAACCACCTGTCAGTGTTTACATGTGAGCATGTATAACTAGTTAGTAACCACCTGTCAGTGTTTACATGTGAGCATGTATAACTAGTAACCACCTGTCAGTGTTTACATGTGAACATGTATAATTAGTAACCACCTGTCAGTGTTTACATGTGAGCATATATAACTAGTAACCACCTGTCAGTGTTTACATGTGAACATGTATAATTAGTTAGTAACCACCTGTCAGTGTTTACATGTGAGCATGTATAACTAGTTAGTAACCACCTGTCAGTGTTTACATGTGAGCATGTATAACTAGTAACCACCTGTCAGTGTTTACATGTGAGCATATATAACTAGTAACCACCTGTCAGTGTTTACATGTGAACATGTATAATTAGTTAGTAACCACCTGTCAGTGTTTACATGTGAGCATGTATAACTAGTAACCACCTGTCAGTGTTTACATGTGAACATGTATAATTAGTTAGTAACCACCTGTCAGTGTTTACATGTGAACATGTATAATTAGTTAGTAACCACCTGTCAGTGTTTACATGTGAGCATGTGTAACTAGTAACCACCTGTCAGTGTTTACATGTGAGCATGTATAACTAGTAACCACCTGTCAGTGTTTACATGTGAGCATGTATAACTAGTAACCACCTATCAGTGTTTACATGTGAGCATGTGTAACTAGTAACCACCTGTCAGTGTTTACATGTGAGCATGTATAACTAGTAACCACCTGTCAGAGTTTACATGAAAGCATATGTAACGAGTAATATAATAAGCATGTAATAGCTCACTAGGATGCTCCGGTTCCAGTGACACCGAGTATGATATAGAGTGCTCACACATCTATCACCAACGGTCGTGGTGTTGACTCACGCAGATTTGCCTGCCCGAGGAACAGCAGTGGCCAGACCGACCACCTTTTTCCGAGGATGTTGGCTTGACGCAGGCCTGCCATGGCTACCACCAATGCCACCTCGGGTTTGTGTTCGGAAAGCAGGCGTCGGGCTCCAGTACAAATCTCCAGGAGAAGCTGGACCTGAACCGCGGCAGAGATCCCAGAATTTGTTGAAGGAGTCCGAAGGGGAATGGGGGGATGGGTGATAGAGGATGTTGGATACAAAAGAAAAGATTGGGGAAAATAATACGTGGTTAATAAATCTTGACTGTCAAAAAAAAAAGTTTAAAATCGTTAATAATAATTAGTGTAAGAATAATGAGATTGAATAGAGTGAACATTGGTCCCACAGGGGGACAAAAGAGGAATTAATGAGTGGAGCTAAGCAGTGGTTCTGCATTTAGGTTTCACTAGGAGGTTGCTGGTGGACCACATGCTTCCTGCAGATACTTTGGGGGGGGGGGGGGGCAGAGTACGGAGAGGGCAGAGGGTGCAAGACCATAAAAGAGGCAGAGGAAGACAGAGAGACCACCGACCTGTCGGAGATGGTTAAGTGATAGGCCCATAAACTCAGCTTCATCGTGAGAGATTCCAATGATCTTGAAAGCCTTGGTTTCCATGGCATCAAGCTGAGCAATAAGTGAAGCAGGGGAGCCGGCCCAGTGGGGAGAGCAGTTCTCCATCAATCTGTGGATGAAAGCCTTGTAGGTGGATAGGAGTTCCGGTGTGCCAAGGAAGGACTTTGTACGATGGAGGACGCCCAGTCGGTGGCTGGCTTTGGAGGCCAACTTTGAAATCATCAAATCTTGAAACCAAGAAACATCATAGCTGAGAGTGAGATGCAAGAGTTTGAGTGACTGAATCTCTTTGAGAGGGTTGTTGAGAAAGTACATAGGAGGATTTGCGGAATGGTCCTTTCAGAGAGAGAAAGAGAGGGTGTGGGATTTCTCAGGATTGAAAGACATATTCTCGGTGTTTGACCAGATTGTGATTTTGTCAAGGTCTGAAGAGAGAGCAGAGGCTGCGGCCTGTCTGTCAGAAGGATGAGGGATGTCACGGTAGAGCGTGGAGTCATCAGCAAAGAGATAAAGAGGATTTTCCAGAGAGTCAGGGAAATCATTGATGAAGATTAGGAATAGGATGGGGCCTAGAACACGGCTTGGGGCACTCCAGCTTTGTCAGAGATACTCCGTTGAGAGGCACATGTTGGCCATGAGAGTGGAGAAAGTCAGTAATCCAAGAGTGGAGTTGGCCTTGGATTCCATAGGCAGACAGTTTGGAGAGCAAGGCAGGAAGCCAGACTGTATCGAAAGCTTGAGATTTGTCAAGAGAGATGGGCTTGATCTCATGTCTGACGTTGAGGGCCTCCATGTATACACAAAGAATTAAGTTAAGCACCCCCCCCCCGTTTTTTTACAACCTCGCACATTACAAGTTTGTTGTCGTCAAAACAGTGTAATATACCCATGATATTGCTATATTTTCTGGAGAAGTGATATTATGGTCACATAAAAACATAACAATCATGCCGTTTTCAATATTTTATTTTGAATAATTTAAGGTGAAATTTTTTGGGAATTTTAGGCATATTTTCACCTCAATTTAAGTATGGAGCTATAGGTCCATCACGGACAGTGTGGATGACGTTTATGTTTTCTAACGTACAGTCATTGTTCTGAGAAGACCTCTAGCGATCTTTGCGTCAATAACGTGTGTAGGACCCACGTGATCGGATCACTGACTCAACCCTACGTCTCATAGACCCTGTAAGCCGTCGTATGCGTTGCTGTGGCAGGTTGAACCCCCTCGAGCACGTTTGGGACATGTTGGGACGACAAATTGCGAAGATGGTCCCTCCAATAGCCAATCTGGATGAATTGGAACGTGCATTACATCGGGAATGGAACAACCTGCCACAGCAACGCATACGACGGCTTACAGGGTCTATGAGACGTAGGGTTGAGTCAGTGATCCGATCACGTGGGTCCTACACACGTTATTGACGCAAAGATCGCTAGAGGTCTTCTCAGAACAATGACTGTACGTTAGAAAACATAAACGTCATCCACACTGTCCGTGATGGACCTATAGCTCCATACTTAAATTGAGGTGAAAATATGCCTAAAATTCCCAAAAAATTTCACCTTAAATTATTCAGAATAAAATATTGAAAACGGCATGATTGTTATGTTTTTATGTGACCATAATATCACTTCTCCAGAAAATATAGCAATATCATGGGTATATTACACTGTTTTGACGACAACAAACTTGTAATGTGCGAGGTTGTAAAAAAACGGGGGGGGTGCTTAACTTAATTCTTTGTGTATATTATTGAGAGAGTAGAAGCAGCATGTCCAAGGAGGAGTTGCCAGGTCTGAATTCAAATTGATGATCTCAGATTAGGCTGTTGGAGATTAGGAATGATTTTGTGTAAAGTGCAACGATGAATTCCAAGACCTTGCATTGAGTTAATTGGTCTATAGTTTAGGGGATCCGTTTTTGCACCTTTTATGAAATGCTGTGATGTTGGCTGATTTACAGGCAGATGGAAGATGACCCTGGGTAAATGACAGGGTGAAACGATGCAGTGACAGGAAGTGCAAGAGCAGCAGAGGAGGTTTTTAGGATGCGTGAGCTGATGCAATCCGGTTCAGTTGCAGAATCAAAGTCGAGGGATGCCAGAAACTTTTCCACCTTCTCAGGTGCAAAAGACAGAATTCAGGAGCAGATTGGTACAAAGACAGAGGGGTTAGAGACACAAGATTTTGAGGCAAACACAGAATTGAGGCATTCGGCCTTCTCGTGAGCAAAGTCGGCGGTGGTTCCATTTGAGGTGAAAGAAGCGATCGAGGGGGAGCATACACCAGAGATGGACTTGACAAGGTGCTACCGGGTTATAGGAGAGGGAGACGAGTTTGAAAGACAGACTTGAGATTGGACAGATGTTGTTTTCTGGTTCTCCTGAAAGTAGACACACACTTGCTGTGGCTTACTGGGTTTCATATAATGGTTAATGGGTTTAATGTAATAGTTAATGTTTGGGATAATGGTTAATGGGTTTAATGTAATTGTTAATGGGTTTGATATAATGGTTCATGGGTTTAATGTAATAGTTAATGGGTTTGATATAATAGTTCATGGGTTTGATATAATGGTTAATGGGTTTGATATAACAGTTAATGGGTTTGATATAATGGTTCATGGGTTTGATATAATGGTTCATGGGTTTGATATAATGGTTCATGGGTTTGATATTGTTACAGACACGACTTTGATGTTATGGTGGGCCGAGCGGAATGGCCGCCGTGTCCGCACAAGTTACCCGATTATACTCGAACGTTGCCGAGTCGCGCTACGCTAAATCAATGAAGGAAAAGGACACAACGGCTGGGATTAAAATGACACGACACCAGGGATACGGTTCTCAAGACCTCCGGAGGAGGTTATATTAGGGCGGAAGGTCAGATTACAACGACAAGAGGGACAGCATAGAAAGGCAGGCACTTAGACACACTCTTATATTAGCCCCGACAGACGACAGATAAACGGGACAAAACTGACTCACACGGGGATTGATGGCAAGGAAAGCGGGTAGTCGATGGCTCAAGGTGCACTCTTGGCTCAAGGACAGAATCGACCCGGTCCGGTCCAATGATGCGGGGAGGTCGCTCTCAGCGCTGGAAGGTCGCGACTTGTCTTCTTCAGTCGGGGGCGCATCTCACGTCACGTCCGGTAAGTGGCCGCGTATATCCGGCGGGGAGTGACACGCCCTCGGCTCGTTAGCTCTGCCCCAGATGGAATCGGCCCGTTACTTCTCATTGGGTGCGTGTGGGGGGGTTACCGGCTCCGCCCTTGACGAGGGGCTGACAAGGAGCCCCTTCGTGGTAACCCCGTCGGAGTGCATGGTCAATGGCGGCTAACCGAGCCGGTGTGAGGACGCACACTCCCCCGCGCCGCGCCGTTGTTGTTGTAGTTGTTGTTGTAGTTGTTGTTGTAGTTGTTGTTTGGGGAAGAAGATGGGAGGAGGTATGGGAAGGTCCTAAACTCACTACTGGTGCCATATAATCACATTCTGGTGCAACGAAGAGTCAGAATTAATGGAAACGAGTCCTTAACTGACATAGACTAAGAATAACTAGCAAGATGTCCGAAAGTTGTCTACGTGAGATGCGGTGGACCTGGGCACGACATTTAATGGGGGAAAAAGGGGAAGGTCGGTTCTACAGAGTGTTATTTACAGGCAATGGGACTAGGGAATGGGGGATTGGGGATAGTTGGGGAGTATTGGGGAAATAGGGGAGTATTTACAAGCGGATATTGAGGCCAAGTCCCATATCCGCAACATTGCACCCTTCTCTACCCTCGGGGCGTCCCGACCCGATAAATTTTTACCTATTTTAGTGTGGCACTCAGATGTAGTTCCCTCTACTATTAACTCTACCCTGAGTGCGACAGTTTTACAGATATTCACAAATGAGTAAATATGTCCCCCTGCGACGTTGCACCCTTCTCCTCACAGAAACACACCCACAGGATAACCGAATCCGGAAAGAATTCGCAAACTAAACATACAGCCGGTAGGGAGCATTATTTACAAGACTACGCTGATATTTACACTACGATCCAGGACCTGTTTTTGGAGGAACACATGCAGATGTTATGCATAGAGAGAGCACGCATGCCAGCATCGATACACCAACCCACGAGTGCTCTGTGGCCTTACGGCCTTTAATAATGTGCAGAGCACCCCATCCAAGCACCAAAAGCACCACCCCAAGCACCAATCGGTGCAGTCACCATTGTTTATTAAAATAAAAACAACAACCCCTAACCCTGCAGGTGTCTCTTGCTCTTCGTGTGGTGCACTTGGCCTTCTTGCCTCTTTCAAAAAATAAAGAAAGGCGCCAACCGCGTCCATTTCTTTATTGTGGCCGTCAGGGGGCCAACTATAAGTGGATCACCTGTGTGGCATAGGTGCCACGTTGACCCATAGGTCCATCCACGGGTGGTGCTTGGCCGCATAAGAACTGCGGTCCATGGTGGGTGGCCACAAACATTGCGGTCCATATGGTGTATCGATCCAGGCAGCAAGCAGCGAAAGTGCAGGCCCACAACTGCGAAGCCAGCACCTCTCTCTCCTCTCTCTCTCTGCCCCAAAGCCAGATCCTCGGAGGTGGGAGACAAAAGAAGCAGACAAGTGAGTAAGGTGGTAAGGGCGCAAAAGTGCACGCAACACAAGGTAATGCACACTAGGGGCACATGGGAACCAGGTGAGACAGGTACGTTCCTACCGTACGCTTCCCCCCCCCCCACCAGGTAACCTACATGGCCCCTCCCTTACCCCTTACTGTATCCACAAAACACAACACTACCCATAAACATCTATTTTACTAATCAACAAACGTCCCTACTGTCTTCCCCGTTCCTCCCATAAACCAAATTCGTCTTCTCTCCCTCCTAACCAATCAAATTTGCTATTTCCAACTCTCATCAAAATTTGCCATCTCCAACTGAACATCAAAATTTGCCATTACCAATTCATCATCAGTCCCTCCTAAGGAGGGAGAGATGGAATCACCCCAATGTCTCATCCACGTCGTGATGCGTCTCACCAATCCACAGCAATCTCATTTCCTGCAACAAAACAAAGAAAACACAGGTGTGGAGTCATCATCATCACCACAGGTAAGTGGCTGCGTATGGTGCGACAGGTTCATCAATCCTAACTATTTCCTAAATGACTTTAACAACTTTACACTACCCGGGGTCTTTCTCCGGCCAAACCATTGGCCCTCTTACACTATGGGTTCTAAAAACCAATTCCCATTGGCCAAACTGTGGTGCTTTTCAATTTGGGGTCTCACTCCCCCGATTCATCTCCCGGTGCCCTCGCACAATTTCTGGGCTGTGGCGTGTACCTCTCCCAGCGGGTCTACCCACCTGCACACCCCCACCACTGCTGTTGCCTCCGAGCTTACCTGCTCCTCACCCTAACCTATCTACCTGGGGAAGGCCCTCTGGCGCTCTCCCCACTCGGTGCCCTCTCTGGCACTGGGCTACCCGGGTCCGTCCTCCGGATCCTCGGGCCCCACTGACACTAACGGCTCCCAGAGCCCACCTGCGGCCTTACCTGGCCGACATCCTCACAGTGGTGGAGTGCCCAACCAACTACACACACTAACAGGCTACACGCCCAGCCATTTCCACAACACTAATGCACCCATCCACAACACCATTCTGCATCCGCACCACAAATGCCAATATCCAACCACAATTTACCTATACCCTCTACCTAACACTTACACTACCCGCCCCGGGTATCCGTGATGGGGGTCCACTCTTCCCCCATTCACACCTTCGCACCATGCACACCACTCCATACCACTTACTCCAACTCTCTCCACACCACCTTTACTTGCACACCTGTGCTCTCACACCTGGTGCCACCTGCACCCTTCTCTCCCCAAGCGCATTCGCGCTGATCCACACACTCACTACTCACACACTGCTCCACACACCTGTCCAGTTGCACACCTGTGCAATCACACCTGTTCAATTCTCACACAGCATCATCTCATCTAACTACTCCCCTCTGAAACTTGCGCTTCCCAGTCGTCCCTTTAAACTATTGCGCTCCCACGTCATTATCATCCACACTAATCTACCTGCGTCCCCACTACAGGTATCAGTCACTAACTAAACTTAACGTTACCTAATGTCATCTTCGCTAGATCCCTACAATATAACCTAACCCACCCGGGCTAGTTTTCACTGCCACACACCCCATAATCTATAGCGCATTTGCCCCACTTGGGAAGGGTGGCAGGGATGCCAGCCTTACCCACCGGGCCCATCGCTCACTACCAATTTTGCACATCAAATTTCAACAAATTAAGAATTTGGCCAATCACTACCCATCATCTGCCAATCACTACTGCCAATCCCTTGCCAATCATCAAATTTTGTTTTTCTCTAATTTTGGGTCCAAAACACTAACCTCATCACCCAGTCTACTCACTAATGCCTCTCGGTGCGCCAATCCCTGTCCAAAGCCCGGCTTCGTAAAGCCAAGCCATGGATGCGGGTTGTTCTGTGCCAGCGGCTGGATGCGTCCGGCACTCGGTGCAGGGACGGGGGCTTACCCGGCCCGAGACCCCACGCACCATCTCGGCACGGAGCCATCCCATGGCTCGATCTCGACCTGCCGGACTGCCTCAACAAAAAGTGGTCGCCATGACGACCCTTTCTATCGGGCTGCACGCTCCGCCTAGTGGAGCACGGACGCGGCCGTTCAAAGCGAGGCCCGGCACGCACCGAGGGCCCGATTCGGCTATAAGTCGTTCTACCCGCTGCTCCGCTTAACGTCGATGCTTCACCTGCATGCTTACACCCCGCAGCCCGTTCTTTGCTCACACATCCAGCCGTCTCCATGCTCCTCGTACCTCTCCTTACACACCTCGGTACCCCCATTCCACTCACAGCCTTGGTCACACACCTGACCACCGAACACTTTGGCACACATTCGTTGGTCGCACACCTCACCAACACACCTCTTCGCGCCCCCTCTTCTGTCACCTCCTCTGTGACAATCACAGGTGTGCTCTCATTCGCACACCCAACCACGTGCCTCACTACCAATTCCAGCGTGCATTCCCACTCACGCTCCTTGTCACTCTCACTCCTCTCACCTCCATTCTTGACAGCGCACTCACCCTTACTCTCGACAGCGCACTCTTTCCCCATGCACCTGTCCGTCACACACCTTTCTCGCGCACACTCTTGCGCACACTCTCCCGTCACACCCTCTGTAACACTCACCACAGGCGTGCATTCTTCCTTGCCTTTGACAGCGCACTCTTTCCCCATGCACCTGTCCGTCACACACCTTTCTCGCGCACACTCCTGCGCACACTCTCCCGTCACACCCTCTGTAACACTTACCACACCGCGCTTCCATGTGCTCCCTCGCACACGCGCTACGACCGACTCACTCTCGCCAGCACACTCACTCCTTGGCGTGCACTTTTTCCTCACACACCCCAGAGTCTGACTTTCTCGCACACCTCCTCTTTCGCACACCAGACCTGTCGCACACTTCACCCACGGCCTCTCACGAACACCCGGGTCCATCTCGACCCCCAAGCTCATTAAATCCCCTGGCGCATCATACGCACGACCATATTGGTCACCACTTACACCGGGTCCTCTTCCTCTTCGCTTCTCCTCCATCACCTGCGAATCCCTCATCCGGTTAATGAGCACATCATCACGATCCGAACACAGACTTTGGACCAATTCTTTTATCTCCTCTTTTATCTCTTTCTTATCCCCTCTCCGTCGCTTCTTAATTTCGCTCATCCCTTCTTCCACTTCTTCTAATTTCTGCTTCACCTCTTTTATTCCCCGGTACGTCTCCTCAAGCTCGTCCTCCAAGGCTACCTTGACCGTTTCCATGTGCGTCCTCACCTGCCGGTCCTTCGTCTCCATTACCTCTATCACCTCGTCCAACCTCGTTGTCAGTCCCTCACGTACCATCTGACATTCCCTCTTCGTCGCTATCAAGTCATCTTTTAGTTCTTTCTGTGTCGCTTTCAACCCTCCTAATACCGCAGTGTTCCTTTGAACCTGCTCCGTTACTTCTTTTTGTCCCTCCGTCAGCTGTTCCACCTCCTGCGTCAGGACCTCTATGCCCCCTTGTAACTTTACAGTCCCCTTTCTCACCTCCTTCTCCATGTGCTCCTTACAGTGCCTCACCTCCTCGCGCACTCCTCCGACCTCCTCACTCACTCCTCTTCTGATCTCCTCTCCCATCACTTGCATCTCCTGCCTAGATGCCACCCTCATCTGCTCCAGTTCCTCCCTGTGAGCATCCAGTTTGGTTTCTACCCCCATTCTGACCCCCTCTATCTGCTGCCCCATTTGTTTAACTTCCCTTTCCGCTTGGTCCTTCATGTCCCTCAATTTGCCTTCCATACTGTTTTCTAACCCCTCTAACCCATTTTTCACTCCCTCTATCTGATTCTCCTGGGCAGCCATTCTATTTTCTACCCCCGTTAACCCCTCCTGTATTTCCCCTAATCTATTGTCTAATTTCCCAAATTTCTTGTCTAATCCCTTAAAATTATTGTCTAATTCCTTAAAATTATTGTCTAATCCCTCACCGGTACCCCTCGCTTCGTCCCTCATTACCCACAATTGCTCACCCTGAGCATCCATCCGGTTCCCCATTACCCCCAATTGCTCATTCTGAGCCTCCATCCGGTTCCCCATTTGTCCCATACTGCTTTTCAAACCTCTAATTTGGTCTCCCAATTGCTCACCCATTTGTTCCATAAGGGCCCTCATTTGCAGGAGGAAAAGGTTCGAATCCACCAGGGGCGCTGCCACGGTCGCGGGCGCGGTGACCAGCGAGGCGCCATTTTGCGCACCCGCCATGTCGGGCGCAACGACGCTAATTTGTGCGTCTGCTACCCTCGCTGCTTCGCTCTCCTCGCGTCCCTCAATTTGGTCCTGGACCGACCCTGCCTCACTCTCCTCTACCGGACCCCAGCTGTCTTGATCCGCCATAGCGCGACTTTCAAAATTCGGGTTTTTATATTTTGTAAAACACAATCAAATTTCGCCTTTATAATTTCGAGCGCGTAAACGCGCTCCGGATCGAATTCTACTTCCCAAAATTTGGGCCTAACAAATTTAGTCCCAGGTCCGAATCCGACACTCCTGACACCAATTGTTACAGACACGACTTTGATGTTATGGTGGGCCGAGCGGAATGGCCGCCGTGTCTGCACAAGTTACCCGATTATACTCGAACGTTGCCGAGTCGCGCTACGCTAAATCAATGAAGGAAAAGGACACAACGGCTGGGATTAAAATGACACGACACCAGGGATACGGTTCTCAAGACCTCCGGAGGAGGTTATATTAGGGCGGAAGGTCAGATTACAACGACAAGAGGGACAGCATAGAAAGGCAGGCACTTAGACACACTCTTATATTAGCCCCGACAGACGACAGATAAACGGGACAAAACTGACTCACACGGGGATTGATGGCAAGGAAAGCGGGTAGTCGATGGCTCAAGGTGCACTCTTGGCTCAAGGACAGAATCGACCCGGTCCGGTCCAATGATGCGGGGAGGTCGCTCTCAGCGCTGGAAGGTCGCGACTTGTCTTCTTCAGTCGGGGGCGCATCTCACGTCACGTCCGGTAAGTGGCCGCGTATATCCGGCGGGGAGTGACACGCCCTCGGCTCGTTAGCTCCGCCCCAGATGGAATCGGCCCGTTGCTTCTCATTGGGTGCGTGCGGGGGGGTTACCGGCTCCGCCCTTGACGAGGGGCTGACAAGGAGCCCCTTCGTGGTAACCCCGTCGGAGCGCATGGTCAATGGCGGCTAACCGAGCCGGTGTGAGGACGCACACTCCCCCGCGCCGCGCCGTTGTTGTTGTAGTTGTTGTTGTAGTTGTTGTTGAAGTTGTTGTTTGGGGAAGAAGATGGGAGGAGGTATGGGAAGGTCCTAAACTCACTACTGGTGCCATATAATCACATTCTGGTGCAACGAAGAGTCAGAATTAATGGAAACGAGTCCTTAACTGACATAGACTAAGAATAACTAGCAAGATGTCCGAAAGTTGTCTACGTGAGATGCGGTGGACCTGGGCACGACATTTAATGGGGGAAAAAGGGGAAGGTCGGTTCTACAGAGTGTTATTTACAGGCAATGGGACTAGGGAATGGGGGATTGGGGATAGTTGGGGAGTATTGGGGAAATAGGGGAGTATTTACAAGCGGATATTGAGGCCAAGTCCCATATCCGCAACAATATAATGGTTCATGGGTTTGATATAATGGTTAATGGGTTTAATGTAATGGTTAATGGGATTTGTGTGGTACTTACTGGGTATGGTGTTGTGGTTAATGGGTTTGATGTAATGGTTAATGGGTTTGATGTTATGTTTCATGGGATTTGTGTGATACTTACTGGGTTTGGTGTAGTGGTTAATGGGTTTGGTGTAGTGGTTAATGGGTTTGTTGTAATGGTTAATGGGTTTGATGGAACGGTTCATGGGTTTAATGTAATGGTTAATGGGATTTGTGTGATATTTACTGGGTTTGGTGTAGTGGTTGATGGGTTTGTTGTAATGGTTAATGGGTTTTGTGCAATGGTTAATGGCTTTGGTGTAATGGTTAATGGGTTTTGTGTAATGGTTAATGGATTTGGTGTAATGGTTAATGGGTTTGGTGTAATGGTTAATGGGTTTGATGTAATAGTTAATGGGATTTGTATGGTACTTACAGGGTTTGGTGTAGTGGTTAAAGTAGTGATGACAAGGTTTGAATCCCTCTGTAGCAGCAGTATTATCATTACCTAGTCGGTTTTTTTCATAAACATAACGTGCGTGAGAATGCTCCACCTCTTGCTAAAGCCTATAGATGGTTGTTACCCTGATGTGTCGAGAGTCCGGGTTGCACAGCATGTGTGCGAGGCGTGAACACACGAGGTCATGAACTCCGGCTTTGTTGTCCTCCGCTGCATGTTTCTCCCCACTGGAGAACAACATGGAAGAAGATGTTAAGTGGTCTATGACAGGCCTATGTATTACTAACACACGGATTATTACTAAACACGTCCTTTAAGCACAGGTCATGGATTGAAGGTATTGGACAACCCGTTGAACCACCTTGCAAGAGCTACGTCACTGGATTGTCAACACTGCTCGTTGTTTTGAGATATTCCCTATAAGGGTTTCACTCACCCAACAACACCTGAATGTATCTCCCATGCCCATTCTTTTACAAGTAATAATCAGTTTACGTCTTATCGTGTTAACGTTGTTGGCAAATAGGGGACATTGTTGTCAGTTTATGTCGTCGATCAGTCTTAATTCGTTGACAAAGAATATATTGTCACATCACCGGCGATTGAGACCACCGGTGACAGATATCCGAACAGCGTTACTCCCAAGGCATACAACCCAGTTAATGGCAGTTCCTTTTATGGCACGCGCGGGACCGAAGGCGGCGAGGTCCTTACCTAAATGAAGCCACACAGGGGTTAATCCGAACCCCACAAACGACGAAACGACAACACTGAGATGCAACAAATAACGGTTTAATGAAAATAAATGCAAGGTGATAAAATGAATGTTGAGGTAAAACTAATTGCAACTCCTACGTTGAAGATTCTCCACTCAGTCACAAATACGAACACAGAGGGAAAAGTAAAATGAAATAAAATGATTTGTCTTGTCGGCCGGCACTCAGCTCTGGTCTCAAGAGTTCTTTTGTAACGGTGATGGCGATGGTGAAGCTTGGTGGTGCCCGCACTGAAAATGCACAAGATGGCGGCGGCCGACACAAGGTCCGCAACGTCACGCGTCAAAGGCGCTGAGAACTGTGGAAGCCCACCGCGGCCTCCAGCTCCTTGTTGAGTCCAACAGTCACCCGCCTCTTGGTGTTTGCCACACAAAACGTCCTCCCAGCAAGTTGTTCGACCAGCAAGACGACGACCTCCTCTTCTTGCTTCAGGTCAGCCAATCGGGCCATTTCCCTCCCAGTTCGCCCCACCCACGTTCTTCATCCAATCACGTCCTTCATGGGCGTGACCTCATGGCCTTTCTTGAACGCCCCCTCATTTCTCTGCCTCATGGGTGGGGCTTTCGCCTATTAGGCCCTTTGGAGGCGGGGCTTAGTCCGGGCAGCTCTTCTTTGGCTTGTAAGGGAACGGTTGTAATGGATGGTTTTCCTATGGCCGGCCTGTTAGTGATAACAACACATAGGGGAAAATCACAGGAGGCAATTACATACTGGGAATTAACCTTAACCCCAATCTAGATAACACAACCACAACATTTCCCCCCCCCCCCCCCCCCCCACCCCTATGTGAAGACATGTAAACACTCTTCAGCTCAACGTTTACCCTGCTTTATGTAGGTCCACGCCACTTTACACAATTCTATCTCCACTGTGGTATGTCATTACCTACCCCCACAAACGTAACAATATTGTCATGAGAATGTGTAGAAAATAATGAATAAATTGATTGCAAATAAAAGCCCTCATCATCCCCGCCACAGCTCTTCAATTGCGATATGAACGGTTTTTTTTATTTATTGCTTCCTTGTTTATTTATTCTATTTACTATTGAGCTTCATTGTGTTTGTCCAAGCCATAACATTTTTACCAATTGATCTTTTGTCACATTTATGATGAGAATATGGAGAACACAAATTAATAAAATGTAAAAAAAAAAAAAACTCGCTTTCGTCGTTTACTCCTGGGGTTTGGGAGATGTAATAGCAGTACATGGAGAATGAGAAATGGAGTTCTCGATGTACAATCAACTCCACCGCCTGGACGGGGCTCAGATCAATCAAACCAGAGGAGACAACAGCCAAGAAGAGACATTAGAGAGAGAGTCAGGGACGTTCTGTGGGAGGAAGGATTCTGTTAAACAGATGATGTCCTCCGGTTTATTGGCAGTGGCCGAGATTGAGTAATCTGTTCACTGAATTGAGCGGAGACCTCAGATGATTAAGGTCCACACAGTGAGGTATCGGAGAGGAGGAGATGCTGATGGGGCATAGGAATGTGAAAATGAGCAAGGAGAGTGAAGCTGCAGTGTCATTTGTGAAAGGACTGGAGATGAGCAAGACAGGAGCAAGCAATCCATTTCACATTTCGATGAGGAGCAAGTGCAGTATGATGATCCTGTGCCATGCTCTAATCAACCGGTAGTAAGGCCTACTAGCAGATGATGAGACGGTCACTTCTACCTCTTTGTCTCCGTAACTCCACCACTCGCCTCTCCACCTACCTCGAATCACTCAAGCCACATCGCCCCCAACTCTGCTGCTCCTGGACTCTGTGTCCTTCTCTCCTGACAAGGTGGAGAAGTTTTTGTCAAACTTCAACTCTGATTCTGCAACTGGACCAGACGGTATCAGCCCACGGGTCCTAAAAACCTGCTCTGCCGCTCTATCTCACCCTCTCTCTGTTATCTTCGCCCTCTTTTGCTCAAGGTCATCTGCCATCTGCTTGGAAATCAGCCAACATCACCGCTTTGCACAAAAAAGGTGCAAAAACAGATCCTTACAACAACAGACCAATGAGCCTGCTCCCAATAATCAGCAAGGTCATGGAATCGATCATCACTTCTGACATCAAATCCTTCCTCTTCTCCAATGGCTTGATCTCTGTTCATCAATTTGGATTCAGACCTGGTCACTCTACTCTGGACATGCTGCTTCTGCTGTCTCAACAATGGATGGAGGTCCTCAATGCCAAACAGGAAATCAGAGCAGTCTCCCTTGACATATCACGTGCCTTCGATACAGTCTGGCACCCAGCTCTGCTCACCAAACTCTCCTCCTGTGGTATCCATGGAAATCTCCATGCATGGCTTGCAGACTTCCTCTCTCGTCGTAATCAACGTGTGGCCCTGAATGGATTTCTCTCATCTCCCCTTCCTGTTCTGGCTGGAGTTCCCCAAGGTAGTGTTCTGGGCCCTGTGCTTTTTCTGATCTTCATCAATGATCTCTCCATCTCTTCATCATCTCTCTTCTCTTCTCTTCTCTTCATTTCTTCTCTTCTCAACATCAATTCTCTCTTCAGCAATCTCTTCATCTCTTCATCTCAAGATCTCTTCATCAATGAGCAGAGCTGTGATTGATGCTGTCAAGAGGAACAGGTTGAGATGGTTTGGTCATGTGTTGAGGAAGGATGAAAGTGACTGGTTGAGAAGAGTGATGGAAATGAATGTAGAAGGAAGTAGAGGACGGGGAAGACCGAGAAAGACTTGGCTAAAGATGGTGGAAGAAGAAATGCGGGCAAGGGGGTTAACAAGGAGAGATGCAGAAAATAGGGCAAAATGGAGAAGATTGTCATGGGGACCGCAAGGCTAACCCCCGCTCTCGTAGGGAAATGGCCTTTAAAATGCATGTTGTTGTTGTTGTATCAATGATCTCTCCGACTCTCTGGAAAATACTCTATCTCTTTGCTGATGACTCCACTCTCTGCCGCTCCATACCTCATCCCTCAGATGGGCAGTCTGCAACCTCCTCACCCTCTGCAGACCTGGACAAAAATCACAAACTGGTCAAACAACTGGAACATGTCTTTCAATCCTGACAAATCTCACACTCTCACTTTGTCTCTCCGAAAAGACCGTCTGGACAACCCTCCCATCTACTTTCTCAACAATCCTCTCCAAGAAGTTCTGTCACTCAAGCTTTTGGGTCTCACTATCTACCATGATCTTTCCTGGGAAAACCACATTTCCAAGCTGGCCTCCAAAGCCAGTCGCCGACTGGGCATCCTCCGTCATACGAAGTCCTTCCTTGGCACACCTGAGCTCGTCACCACATACAACGCTTTCATCTGCAGCTCAATGGAATACTGTTCCTCCCTCTGGGCCGGTGCCCCTGCCTCACACCGAGCTCGACTTTCCGCTGTTGAAACCAAAGCTTTCAGAATCATTGGAATCTCCCGCGATGAAGCTAACTCCGAGGGTCTTTCACTCACTCACCGCAGGCAGGTCGGTGGGCTTTCTGTCTTCTACCGACTATTCTCCGGCCTTGCTCCCCCAGTTCTGTCTGTGCTCTGTCCCCCAAATACCCCTGCAGGTCACACAAGATCTGCCAGCAACCCTCTTCTGGTGAAATTGCCAAAATCAAGACTCTCTGCTCACCTTCGCTCTTTCATTCCTCTTTTCTCCCGCCTCTGGAACAAACTCCCTCACTCTCTTCAATCCCACTCCTCCCCCCACGTCTTTAAAACAGCTGTTCACCACCATCTCTTATCTAACCCCATCCAAAACCTTGATCCTTTCTACCCCCGTTAATTCACCCCATATCCCCTTTTTTGAAATACCGACTTGTTGATTTTAATTATGCAATTAATCAATCAATTATTGTACACCTCTCCCTCCCAATACCGTCTCTATGTGCTGCACGGTGGTATTGCCGGGGCGCCTTGCCACAACAACAACAACAACAACAGGCATTTTAAAGGCCATTTTCCCTGCAAGAGCGGGGGTTAGCCTTGCGGTCCCCATGACAATCTTCTCCATTTTGCCCTATTTTCTGCAATTCTCCTTGTTAACCCCCTTGCCCGCATTTCTTCTTCGACCATCTTTAGCCAAGTCTTTCTCGGTCTTCCCCGTCCTCTACTTCCTTCCACATTCATTTCCATCACTCTTCTCAACCAGTCACTTTCATCCTTCCTCAACACATGACCAAACCATCTCAAACTGTTTCTCTTCACAGCATCCATCACAGGCTCTATTCCCATCATCTTTCGCAATTCATCATTTGTCTTCCTCTCTCTCAACGATACTCCACACATCCACCGAACCATTCGCATTTCCACCCTTTCCAGCCTTCGTTGCTGCTCTACGTTCATTACCCATGTCTCGCTCCCATAAATCATAACACTTCTCACACATGCAGCATACACCTTTCCCTTCAGCTTCAACGACACTCCCCTCATCAGCACGCCACTCAGTTCCCGAAACTTCTTCCATGCACATCTCACTCTAGCAACCGTTGCCGAGTCTGATCCACCTTCTCCATTCAGCATGTCTCCTAGGTAACAAAATGTTTTCACACCTTCCAGCTTCACGCCGTCTCCAAGATCCAACTCAACATTTCCTCCATCTGGAGCTCCCTCTGTGCACACCTTACATTTGAATGTAGCTGCCACACTGGTTAATGACCCTCTCAAAACACTACATTTTTGATGAACCCACTCAGCACACATTGTACATTGAACATTGAACTCACATTCACTCATTGTACTCAGCGCCTTGCCACACTGAAGGATATTTATTTATTTGGCATGGGGGCGGTACTAAATGTATCTGTACTTGTATAATTTTTATTTGTGTGTAAATGTATCTTGTATTTATTGTCCTCTATTATTTAGTATTATTCTTCCACATTAAATTCTATAATTTGTGATTTATTAAGACTTTACAAATGGAGCATTGGAGTGCTGGAACGTTTCTCGTGTATATTAGTTCATTGTTATAGGAAACAGCGTATCAGTGTGAAGTGGTGTTTTCTCGGAACGTAACCCCGACGTACACTGATCATTCATTCATTCCTCCACTAACTCCAACGTACACTGATCATTCATTCCTCCACTAACCCCGACGTACACTGATCATTCATTCCTCCAGTAACCCCCACGTACACTGATCATTCATTCATTCATTCCTCCACTAACCATTCATTCATTCCTCCACTAACTCCAACGTACACTGATCATTCATTCCTCCACTAACTCCAACGTACACTGATCATTCATTCCTCCACTAACTCCAATGTACACTGATCATTCCTCCACTAACCCCGACGTACACTGATCATTCATTCATTCCTCCACGAACCATTCATTCATTCCTCCACTAACTCCAACGTACACTGATCATTCATTCCTCCACTAACCCCAACATACACTGATCATTCATTCATTCCTCCACTAACCATTCATTCATTCCTCCACTAACTCCAACGTACACTGATCATTCATTCCTCCACTAACTCCAACGTACACTGATCATTCATTCCTCCACTAACTCCAATGTACACTGATCATTCATTCCTCCACTAACCATTCATTCCTCCACTAACCACGAACTCCAATGTACACTGATCATTCATTCCTCCACTAACCCGGACGTACACTGATCATTCATTCATTCCTCCATTAACCATTCATTCATCCCTCCACTAACTCCAACGTACACTGATCATTCATTCCTCCACTAACCCCAACGGGCGAGGTACACTGATCATTCATTCATTCCTCCACTAACCGTAACCCTGAGGTACATTGATCATTCATTCATTCCCAGGGTTGAGATTTACTCTTCCCGTTGATACCCTGCATTCCTCCACTTGTCACGTGATTCAGCCGTTCTTTGCCCCATCCCACTTTGTCCCATCACGTCTGTTCGTCCATTCGTTCTGCTCTTCTCCACCATGAGCCTCAATAACCGCATTTAAACAAACCAACGGGTATTTCTGTTAATTTCAAACGGTTGAATTACAAAGAAAGCAAATACGACATTTCCGTTACAACATTCCTCCTGTAGAACATCGAACCAGTAGAAGGTGAGGCATCCGCCGAGGCATCCGCGACGAGCTTGCTGAGCGCAGAGCGCACACCGGAAGCGCACACCTCGGGGCTGGCACAGCGGATGCACCGCAAAGGTTCGGCCTTTCGTACCGCCCTCCATCGATACTCGGGACATTCCTTCGGGGCGGAAAAGCAAACGAACCCGCTCGCTTTGGCCAGGCGACGAAACCCCACGAAAAGCCCCGTTCAGACAAGCACCGGTATCCAGGAAGTGACGTCACGTGGACGCCCTTGTGCTGCATCAGTAAACGAATCGCAATTAAACGACGAGTTCCCTCATAGCATAAGGAACTTCAACGCAGGAAGCCACTCGGCCCCTCTTCAACCCTGGGTAACGGTTGCCAACCTGTGGTTGTTTGTCCTTTTAAAATATTGAACGTCAACCAAGGACGCAGCACGTAGGCCTATTGATCGGCCGGGATTCGAACCAGCGACCTCCCGGTAGCGGTACTCGAACTCCACCGACGTACGTCCGTTTTTGTATCCTGGTCATTTTAATCCTTTTCCAAAAGGGACGAAACATGAAAGCAAATTACGAAAAGGCTGTTTAGGCCGTGCCAGGTGTCATCCTCTTCGGAGTTTACGTGAAGACGGCTATTTGGGAGGTGTATTGATCTGCATCGGTGTTTGCTGCTTCCGCTCGGGACTAAAGGTCGTGTCCTCAGGTTTCCGGTCAATTTTCGTGTAGTTAATACTTTGTGATGTGTATACGTACGCGGGTTATGGAGTACAAACGTTTTCCTTTCCTCGAAGGTTTCTTCAAATCGCTTTTAAACATCACAAATTGGATCTCGTAGGTTAATTTGCCCGGGGAGACTGTACTTGTACAAGTACCGCAGGTATCCGTGATTGATACTCCTTGTACAAGTACCGCAGGTATCCGTGATTGATACTCCTTGCACAAGTACCGCAGGTATCCGTGATTGATACTCCTTGTACAAGTACCGCAGGTATCAGTGATTGATACTCCTTGTACAAGTACCGCAGGTATCCGTGATTGATACTCCTTGCACAAGTACCGCAGGTATCCGTGATTGACACTCCTTGTACAAGTACCGCAGGTATCCGTGATTGATACTCCTTGTACAAGTACCGCAGGTATCCGTGATTGACACTCCTTGTACAAGTACCGCAGGTATCCGTGATTGATACTCCTTGTACAAGTACCGCAGGTATCCGTGATTGATACTCCTTGTACAAGTACCGCAGGTATCCGTGATTGATACTCCTTGTACAAGTACCGCAGGTATCCGTGATTGATACTCCTTGTACAAGTACCGCAGGTATCCGTGATTGATACTCCTTGTACAAGTACCGCAGGTATCCGTGATTGACACTCATTATACAAGCACCACAGGTATCCGTGATTGATACTCCTTGTACAAGTACCGCAGGTGTCCGTGATTGATACTCCTTGTACAAGTACCGCAGGTGTCCGTGATTGATACTCCTTGTACAAGTACCGCAGGTATCCGTGATCGACACTTTGTACAAGTACCGCCGGTGTCCGTGATCGACACTTTGTACAAGTACCGCCGGTGTCCGTGATCGACACTTTGTACAAGTACCGCAGGTATCCGTGATTGATACTCCTTGTACAAGTACCGCAGGTGTCCGTGATTGATACTCATTGTACAAGTACCGCAGGTATCCGTGATTGATACTCCTTGTACAGGTACCGCAGGTATCCGTGATTGACACTCATTATACAAGCACCACAGGTATCCGTGATTGATACTCCTTGTACAAGTACCACAGGTGTCCGTGATTGATGCTCCTTGTACAAGTACCGCAGGTATCCGTGATCGACACTTTGTACAATTACCGCCGGTGTCCGTGATCGACACTCTTTGTACAAGTACCGCAGGTATCCGTGATTGATACTCCTTGTACAAGTACCGCAGGTATCCGTGATCGACACTCTTTGTACAAGTACCGCCGGTGTCCGTGATTGACACTTTGTACAAGTACCGCCGGTGTCCGTGATCGACACTTTGTACAAGTACCGCCGGTGTCCGTGATCGACACTTTGTACAAGTACCGCAGGTATCCGTGATTGATACTCCTTGTACAAGTACCGCAGGTATCCATGATCGACACTCTTTGTACAAGTACCGCCGGTGTCCGTGATTGACATTCCTTGTACAAGTACCGCCGGTATCCGTGATTGATACTCCTTGTACAAGTACCGCAGGTATCCGTGATTGATACTCCTTGTACAAGTACCGCAGGTATCCATGATCGACACTCTTTGTACAAGTACCGCCGGTGTCCGTGATTGACACTCCTTGTACAAGTACCGCCGGTGTCCGTGATTGACATTCCTTGTACAAGTACCGCCGGTATCCGTGATTGATACTCCTTGTACAAGTACCGCAGGTATCCGTGATTGATACTCCTTGTACAAGTACCGCAGGTATCCGTGATTGATACTCCTTGTACAAGTTCCGCAGGTATCCGTGATCGACACTTTGTACAAGTACCGCAGGTATCCGTGATCGACACTCCTTGTACAAGCTCTAACATTGAGTTTTGACCTCAAATCAGAGGTCATTTTCTCATCGAGTCACGTGATGTGAACGTTCATTTAATTTAATGTGTTTAAAACGTAACTCGTTCAATCGGACAATTGTTTGTACAATTGATTATATTGTACGTTACTATTATTTCACTTTTAACACAACACTGCCTCCTTGCCCGGTTCTTTCCCCTGTCCTTCCCCACCCCCAGGATCCTCCATTCTCTTCTCAATTTAACCCCCTCTGCACACATAATACATGGATAGGGACCAACTGTTTCCCCTTTGCTGCTGTTTCCTCATTTTAAAAACTGCCATTGCGATTCATCTTCCACCCACCGCAGAAATCGATCTCGAGGCTCCAGAGCACGTGCCGAGGGGTCGAGCGGAGTCCCGGTGATGGAGCGAGCCAAGGACCTGTTAGCTGGACTTCCTGCTCCTCGGAGTCTGGATCGCACGGCTCGTGCCATGAAGACCTTCACCAAGTGGCACGGACTTCGGGGCACCAGGGTGGCGCTGGTGACGTCGGGCGGGACTCGGGTGAGACTTGGGCTGAAAGGATGGCCCAGATTCCTTCCTACAGGTACACGCTCACCTCTTGGCGGTCTAGCCTGTACTCCCATGGACGTTAAATGGGCATTCTGTCTGCCAGCATTAGCTGATGGACGTTAAAGATCCCACGGTGTCCTTTGCAAAGAGTAGGCGAGCTATCGCCGGCACCCTGAATAAATTACAAATTCCTGCCCTAACCTGCAGATGGCACTGCATCGGCGGCACAGCCGTGCCCTCAAACGAATGGACGCTCTGCATCGAGTGAATGAAATGACATGAATGATTTGAACTTGGCTTCCCCAATGATCCAGGGATTCAGATGCAAATGCTGGACCACACCAAATCAGTCGTTCATTAATCATTCCATCTCATTTACACGTACATTAATACAACATTCCTCCTCACGTGCATGTTCATTTGTACATCATTCCTCCTCATATACGCCATAAATCCTCCTCATATACACCATAATTCCTCCTCATATACGCCATAATTCCTCCTCATATACGCCATAAATCCTCCTCATATACACCATAATTCCTCCTCATATACGCCATAATTCCTCCTCATATACACCATAATTCCTCCTCATATACACCATCATTCATACATCATTCGTCCTCACATACACCATCGTTCATGCATCACTCCTCCTCACATGCACGTTCATTCTTACATCATTCCTCCTCACATACACCATCATTCATACATCATTCGTCCTCAAATACACCATCGTGCATGTGAGGAGGAATGGTGCATGAATGTTCATTCTTACATCAATCCTCATATACACCATCATTCCTCCTCATATACAACATCATTTCTCCTCACATGCACGTTCATTCTTAAATCATTCCTCTTCACATACACCATCATTCATACATCATTCGTCCTCACATACACCATCATTCTTACATCAATCCTCATATACACCATCATTCCTCCTCATATACATCATTTCTCCTCACATGCACGTTCATTCTTACATCATTCCTCCTCACATACACCATCATTCATACATCATTCGTCCTCAAATACACCATCGTGCATGTGAGGAGGAATGATGCATGAATGTTCATTCTTACATCAGTCCTCATATACACCATCATTTCTCCTCACATGCACGTTCATTCTTAAATCATGCCTCTTCACATACACCATCATTCATACATCATTCGTCCTTACATACACAATCATTCGTCCTCACATACACCATCATTCATACATCATTCGTCCTCACATACATCATTCTTATGATGTTATACACTAATCCTCCAAAAATAATTTGTATCGACTGATTAGTCATTCATTCTCATGATGTTATATACTATTCCTCCATATATCATTTGTATTAACTGATGCTGTCATTCATCCTCATGATGTTATACACTATTCCTCCATATATCATTTGTATTGACTGATGCTGTCATTCATCCTCATGATGTTATACACTATTCCTCCATATATCATTTGTATTGACTGATGATTAGTCATTCATCCTCATGATGTTATACACTATTCCTCCATATATCATTTGTATTGACTGATGATTAGTCATTCATTCTCATGATGTTATATACTATTCCTCCATATATCATTTGTATTGACTGATGATTAGTCATTCATTCTCATGATGTTATGCACTATTCCTCCATATATCATTTGTATTGACTGATGATTAGTCATTCATTCTCATGATGTTATATACTATTCCTCCATATATCATTTGTATTGACTGATGCTGTCATTCATCCTCATGATGTTATACACTATTCCTCCATATATCATTTGTTTCGACTGATGATTAGTCATTCATTCTCACGATGTTATACACTAATCCTCCATATATCATTTGTATAGACTGATGATAAGTCATTCATTCTCATGTTATATACTATTCCTCCATATATCATTTGTATTGACTGATGATTAGTCATTCATTCTCATGATGTTATATACTATTCCTCCATATATCATTTGTATTGACTGATGATAAGTCATTCATTCTCATGTTATATACTATTCCTCCATATATCATTTGTATTGACTGATGATTAGTCATTCATTCTCATGTTATATACTATTCCTCCATATATCATTTGTATTAACTGATGCTGTCATTCATCCTCATGATGTTATACACTATTCCTCCATATATCATTTGTATCGACTGATGATTAGTCATTCATTCTCATGATGTTATGCACTATTCCTCCATATATCATTTGTATTGACTGATGATTAGTCATTCATTCTCATGATGTTATATACTATTCCTCCATATATCATTTGTATTGACTGATGATTAGTCATTCATTCTCATGATGTTATATACTATTCCTCCATATATCATTTGTATTAACTGATGCTGTCATTCATCCTCATGATGTTATACACTATTCCTCCATATATCATTTGTTTCGACTGATGATTAGTCATTCATTCTCATGATGTTATATACTACTAGCAGAAGTACCCGGCATTGCCGGGCGGGGGAGGGGGGGGGGGGGAGAGGGAAGGGGAGGGGAGGGAACGGGGGGAGAGCGAGCCCCTTGGTAAAGCGAGCGATTTTTTTTTTCATAGCGTCATATCGTTCATAGCGTCATAGCGTTTCATAGCGATTTTTTTTTTCATAGCGTCATAGCGATTTTTTTTTTTCATAGCGTCATAGCGTTCATAGCGTCATCACGTGATCGCTCTGATTCCATTGATTCCGTGCGCTGAAATGCGCTGAGGTAAATATGAATAAAAAAATATGGATCGTCAAATATTTTGAGTTCGGCCATGTTCGTCCCAGGCTCAATGGCCATGTCTATGCCAAATATCAAGCACGTAAGCCTCTCCGTTTAGGAGTCTATCGGTAACATTACACACACACACACACACACACACACACACACACACACACACACACACACACACACACACACACACACACACACACACACACACACACACACACACACAGTGTTTTATATATATAGATTCCTCCATATACCATTTGTATTGACTGATGATTCGTCATTCATTCTCAGGCACCCCTTGAAGCATGCTCTGTACGATTCCTGGATAACTTCAGCAGTGGATTCAGAGGTGCAGCATCCACCGAGAAGTTTCTGTCATCTGGTTACGCAGTCATCTTCCTCCATCGACTTGGCTCTCTGGTTCCCTTCTCTCGGCACTTCGCTGGGTGAGCCGCCGGCCATTCGAACGGAGACCGGAGAGTACTATTGTGGTGACGAGGCAGATGAGAGATTCCTTGGGGGAAAGAAAGGTTGATGAGTAGAGAGTACAGGATATGAGTTCCATTGGGATCGAGTACATCGAGAAGAGTGATCACGTGGTATTTGATAAGTAAGGCACAGGTAGTTGGTTTTTGTAATCTGTAACTAAGGTGATGGAGGTTGTTTTTTTTTGATTATCGACAATGTATCCACTTATTTTCTCCCCAGGCTCGATCTCCTTGATTATATGGAGTTTGATGAAGAAGGAGAAAAGCAGAAGGGGAATGTCAGAAAGGGACAGTCTGGTGGAGTAGGAAGTTTGGGATTGGGAAGTGAAGAAGATGGAATGGATTACATATTCACTGAAGAGCTCCGTGAATGGGCAGATGCAGGTGAGGCGGAAAACGAGATGACAATTTGCCAGGAATGCGAGGTAACGGAGATTGGGCCGAGTCCCCGGATCGGGAAGACTATCCGAGCCGAGCGGTTGCCCAGACTCGAGTGGGTTCTCCGTAAACGACGCGAGGCTCACAATCTGCGAACGTTGTTGTGCGTTCCGTTCTGTACGGTGTACGAATATCTCCATCTCCTGCGTGCGGCTTCACTAGCACTGGAACCGTTAGGTGAGAAAGGATGATCCCAAAAATAATTCCTTCCTTTCATCACTAAAAAAAAAAATCTCTTCATTCCACCATCAGCACTCAGATCATCCTCCTTCCTCCAGAATCCCACACTTAACTATTTTTTTCCACAATTCGAAACTGACTGTTCCACTTTCCTCCTTAATCCCCCCCCCCCCCCCCCCCATTCCTGTGTGGAATTGACTTCCTGTCCCCCTTCCTCTAATCTTTCAAGAGCGCTGTCATCCACAGTCACCTCATGCGACGTTATCCCATATCTACCCTCTGACCCCATCCCCACCTTTTCCTATCTTCACCCATGGATATTGTATTTGTTCCATATTTTAATTATTTCTATCAATCTCCTGATAACACCAATTACGGTAATTGTGATGAAACCACAAACCCATGTTCACCACTAACGTCACACTCGTCGACCTTATTGAAGCATCCATATTATCATTAACAAGGTTTCTCAATTGTTGGTGGAAAATAATCTCTTAAAGTTAAAGGTAACATCCGCCTGTTACTGTGAGACAAACACCCGCTGCTCAATGCAGCATCAACAGTCACACTGCTACCCGCAACTACCAACTGCCCCACTACTTCCCGCAAATACCTGCAACAACCCACTGCCCCACTACTCCCCACAACTACCAACTGCCCCACTACTCCCCGCAACGACCAACTACCCCACAACTACCAACTGCCCCACTATGCCTCACAACTATTAATGAGACTTATGTTAATGTCAGCTCTACAATCACACCCTTTTCAGGAAGGGCCCATTTCTCAAAACATTGAGTTGTTATGACATTATACTCAGTACAATTTAAACATGGTGGGTCCACAACAGATGTGTGGCACAAATAAAAATGTATCATGTGGATGGAAAGTGAAAGGCAGTTTTGTTGTTGATTAGGCTAATTTAAGGTGGAAAGGATGAGTAAGGAAGAATGGTTCACAATTTCTATCATCTAAACAGCCTGTACTGACCCAATTGCAGGTCCATCCGCCATCTTGTTTCTTGCTGCAGCAGTTTCCGACTTCCACCAGCCGCCAGACACGATGCCCCAACACAAGATCCATTCGTTGGGAAAACCACTCGAGGTGCGTTTGTGGCGGTGAGCTCAGTGTAAACCTCATGGCGTTCCGTTCCGATCATGGGAAATGCACATTACGTGGATTGGACATTAAACAAATGCACAGACTTGGAGATCAACATGGGTAGAAACTTCATTTAGATGAGAATCTCTTCTAAATGAGAATCTCTAACCCCCCCCCCCCTCCCCCCACCCCCCACCCCCCACTCATTAATTATATCCCTATGCTCCCCTCACCACCACAGTTGACCCTCTCACCCATCCCTAAGCTTTTATCACCACTGGCGTCCTTCTGGGTCCCTGCCGCTTTCATCGTCGCCTTCAAGCTGGAGTCCGAGCCCGAGCAACTGGAGAGCCGGGCTACCGCCGGACTCGCTCGTCTGGCTCCCTCCCTTCAGCGTGCAGTCGCAGTCGTGGCAAACCTATTGACCGAGAGGAGGAAACGGTTGCTTGTTTTGGTTAGTAGAGGAGGGGACCAGAAAGTCGAGGGGCAACTGGTAGAATGCAGCAGTGAAGGGAAAGGCTCTGAGGCACAACGCGTCGTGCAAGAGACGGCAGGTGGGAGGCAGAAGTCCACACGGGAGGGAGAGGCAAAGGTAGGACCGATTGAGCGAGTGTGGTTGGGGTTAAGTGAGAGCGAGAAGACAGAAAGTTTGGAGATAGAAGATAAACTTGTGGAATTTCTCATCAACATTCACAACACCATGCAATGATGGGATGAGGCAACTGATGGGATATATATACATGGGATGAGGTAACTGATGGGATATCTACATGGGACGAGGTAACTGATGGGATATATATATATATATATATATATACATGGGACGAGGTAACTGATGGGATATATCTACATGGGACGAGGTAACTTCATACAAAACATGTGCTTCCTGTCACTAAAAGGGACTACGGTTAATATGGAGGTAAAAGGAAGAATAAAAGTCGATATTAATGATCATGGATTTTATTGTTTCCACACATTTCAACATATGCAAACACTTCCACCAACCACATAGTGTGATTTATTGGAAGAATAGCACAACTTACTCCAAACGACTCGCACTACGAGCTAGCCATTGCAGAGCGGCAGGCAACGGCAAATTACAATCAGACAGATCGGCCATATTCACACCTGCCGAATTACAATCGGACACGGGCCATATTCACACCTGGCAAACATGCTGGCTTTTCGGTATCTGTTGCAAATAACCAAGTATCCCGTCACACGGGGGTTTGAGGTTTCACGTTCCCCATCAAAATGGTCACACTCATTGCTACATGATCAGGAATAACTTCAATGACATTAGTGATCAACTGAAACCCAATTTGAACATCTTCAAAAATACTGAAAACCTCCAATGGAAGTAAGTCACAATGCTACATAATTATGGTTGTGTGAAATGACATCACACTGCATTTGATTGGCTGGCTCCAAAACAATGCAAACAGTGCAAATTGTAAAGAACCGACTGTTTAAAAATGATTATCTGGCAAAATTAATGCACCCAGTTGATAGTGGCCATGTCGGAGAAAGTCGCATCAGCTGAGACTCGTCGAGCGTCCACCCATGTGGTTACCTTCCCTTTAAATCTTGAGTCTAGATCAAGGCCAAAGCGTCTCATTGGGCAACGTAACGAGCAGACGCGATGCCGAGTGTCCGGACGTTGAACGAACGGAACGGTTAAGCGATC
This sequence comes from Myxine glutinosa, assembly GCF_964187855.1. Taxonomy (NCBI): domain Eukaryota; kingdom Metazoa; phylum Chordata; class Myxini; order Myxiniformes; family Myxinidae; genus Myxine; species Myxine glutinosa. The sequence continues at coordinate 118,003,924 of NC_136262.1, forward strand.
CGGTGCAAATACAGGGAATTGAGCTGTTCCAGAAATATGAAGGTGAGGACCGTATGGGGACCGAGGCGTGCGTAGTAAGGAGTGAATCCCTTCCAGAGTGAAAATACACCCTCCAGCCGTATCACCCGCACCAGCACATCCTGAAAGGAAATGGGAACAGGGAATTTGAAAAAATGCAGGTATGGAGTAAAAGAACAGGTGGAAAAAGGAAAAGTGCAAAACGTAGAATTTGGAAAAAAAAATGCAGGTATGGAGTAAAAGAGCAGGTGGAAAAAGGAAAAGTGCAAAAGGTAGAATTTGGAAAAAATGCAGGTGTGGAGTAAAAGAGCAGGTGGAAAAAGGAAAAGTGCAAAACGTAGAATTTGGAAAAAATGCAGGTATGGAGTAGAAAGTGGAAAAAGGGAAAGTGCAAAAGGTAGAATTTGGAAAAAATGCAGGTATGGAGTAAAAGAGCAGGTGGAAAAAGGAAAAGTGCAAAAGGTAGAATTTGGAAAAAATGCAGGTGTGGAGTAAAAGAGCAGGTGGAAAAAGGAAAAGTGCAAAACGTAGAATTTGGAAAAAATGCAGGTATGGAGTAAAAGAGCAGGTGGAAAAAGGAAAAGTGCAAAAGGTAGAATTTGGAAAAAAATGCAGGTATGGAGTAAAAGAGCAGGTGGAAAAAGGAAAAGTGCAAAAGGTAGAATTTGGAAAAAATGCAGGTGTGGAGTAAAAGAGCAGGTGGAAAAAGGAAAAGTGCAAAACGTAGAATTTGGAAAAAATGCAGGTATGGAGTAGAAAGTGGAAAAGGTGGAAAAAGGGAAAGTGCAAAAGGTAGAATTTGGAAAAAATGCAGGTATGCAGTAAAAGAGCAGGTGGAAAAAGGAATAGTGCAAAAGGTAGTATTTGGAAAAAATGCAGGTATGGAGTAGAAAGTGGAAAAGGTGGAAAAAGGAAAAGTGCAAAAGGTAGAATTTGGAAAAAATGCAGGTGTGGAGTAAAAGAGCAGGTGGAAAAAGGAAAAGTGCAAAACGTAGAATTTGGAAAAAATGCAGGTATGGAGTAGAAAGTGGAAAAGGTGGAAAAAGGAAAAGTGCAAAAGGTAGAATTTGGAAAAAAATGCAGGTATGCAGTAAAAGAGCAGGTGGAAAAAGGAATAGTGCAAAAGGTAGTATTTGTAAAAAATGCAGGTATGGAGTAGAAAGTGGAAAAGGTGGAAAAAGGGAAAGTGCAAAAGGTAGAATTTGGAAAAAATGCAGGTATGCAGTAAAAGAGCAGGTGGAAAAAGGAATAGTGCAAAAGGTAGTATTTGGAAAAAATGCAGGTATGGAGTAAAAGAACAGGTGGAAAAAGGAAAAGTGCAAAAGGTAGAATTTGGAAAAAATGCAGGTATGGAGTAAAAGAGCAGGTGGAAAAAGGAAAAGTGCAAAAGGTAGAATTTGGAAAAAATGCAGGTATGGAGTAGAAAGTGGAAAAGGTGGAAAAAGGGAAAGTGCAAAAGGTAGAATTTGGAAAAAATGCAGGTATGCAGTAAAAGAGCAGGTGGAAAAAGGAATAGTGCAAAAGGTAGTATTTGGAAAAAATGCAGGTGTGGAGTAAAAGAGCAGGTGGAAAAAGGAAAAGTGCAAAACGTAGAATTTGGAAAAAATGCAGGTGTGGAGTAAAAGAGCAGGTGGAAAAAGGAAAAGTGCAAAACGTAGAATTTGGAAAAAATGCAGGTATGGAGTAAAAGAGCAGGTGGAAAAAGGAAAAGTGCAAAAGGTAGAATTTGGAAAAAATGCAGGTGTGGAGTAAAAGAGCAGGTGGAAAAAGGAAAAGTGCAAAACGTAGAATTTGGAAAAAATGCAGGTATGGAGTAAAAGAGCAGGTGGAAAAAGGAAAAGTGCAAAAGGTAGAATTTGGAAAAAATGCAGGTATGGAGTAGAAAGTGGAAAAAGGGAAAGTGCAAAAGGTAGAATTTGGAAAAAATGCAGGTATGGAGTAAAAGAGCAGGTGGAAAAAGGAAAAGTGCAAAAGGTAGAATTTGGAAAAAATGCAGGTGTGGAGTAAAAGAGCAGGTGGAAAAAGGAAAAGTGCAAAACGTAGAATTTGGAAAAAATGCAGGTATGGAGTAAAAGAGCAGGTGGAAAAAGGAAAAGTGCAAAAGGTAGAATTTGGAAAAAATGCAGGTGTGGCGTAAAAGAGCAGGTGGAAAAAGGAAAAGTGCAAAACGTAGAATTTGGAAAAAATGCAGGTATGGAGTAAAAGAGCAGGTGGAAAAAGGAAAAGTGCAAAAGGTAGAATTTGGAAAAAAATGCAGGTATGGAGTAAAAGAGCAGGTGGAAAAAGGAAAAGTGCAAAAGGTAGAATTTGGAAAAAAATGCAGGTATGGAGTAAAAGAGCAGGTGGAAAAAGGAAAAGTGCAAAAGGTAGAATTTGGAAAAAATGCAGGTGTGGAGTAAAAGAGCAGGTGGAAAAAGGAAAAGTGCAAAACGTAGAATTTGGAAAAAATGCAGGTATGGAGTAGAAAGTGGAAAAGGTGGAAAAAGGGAAAGTGCAAAAGGTAGAATTTGGAAAAAATGCAGGTATGCAGTAAAAGAGCAGGTGGAAAAAGGAATAGTGCAAAAGGTAGTATTTGGAAAAAATGCAGGTATGGAGTAAAAGAGCAGGTGGAAAAAGGAAAAGTGCAAAACGTAGAATTTGGAAAAAATGCAGGTATGGAGTAAAAGAGCAGGTGGAAAAAGGAAAAGTGCAAAAGGTAGAATTTGGAAAAAATGCAGGTGTGGCGTAAAAGAGCAGGTGGAAAAAGGAAAAGTGCAAAACGTAGAATTTGGAAAAAATGCAGGTATGGAGTAAAAGAGCAGGTGGAAAAAGGAAAAGTGCAAAAGGTAGAATTTGGAAAAAAATGCAGGTATGGAGTAAAAGAGCAGGTGGAAAAAGGAAAAGTGCAAAAGGTAGAATTTGGAAAAAAATGCAGGTATGGAGTAAAAGAGCAGGTGGAAAAAGGAAAAGTGCAAAAGGTAGAATTTGGAAAAAATGCAGGTGTGGAGTAAAAGAGCAGGTGGAAAAAGGAAAAGTGCAAAACGTAGAATTTGGAAAAAATGCAGGTATGGAGTAGAAAGTGGAAAAGGTGGAAAAAGGGAAAGTGCAAAAGGTAGAATTTGGAAAAAATGCAGGTATGCAGTAAAAGAGCAGGTGGAAAAAGGAATAGTGCAAAAGGTAGTATTTGGAAAAAATGCAGGTATGGAGTAGAAAGTGGAAAAGGTGGAAAAAGGAAAAGTGCAAAAGGTAGAATTTGGAAAAAATGCAGGTGTGGAGTAAAAGAGCAGGTGGAAAAAGGAAAAGTGCAAAACGTAGAATTTGGAAAAAATGCAGGTATGGAGTAGAAAGTGGAAAAGGTGGAAAAAGGGAAAGTGCAAAAGGTAGAATTTGGAAAAAATGCAGGTATGCAGTAAAAGAGCAGGTGGAAAAAGGAATAGTGCAAAAGGTAGTATTTGGAAAAAATGCAGGTATGGAGTAAAAGAACAGGTGGAAAAAGGAAAAGTGCAAAAGGTAGAATTTGGAAAAAATGCAGGTATGGAGTAAAAGAGCAGGTGGAAAAAGGAAAAGTGCAAAAGGTAGAATTTGGAAAAAATGCAGGTATGGAGTAGAAAGTGGAAAAGGTGGAAAAAGGGAAAGTGCAAAAGGTAGAATTTGGAAAAAATGCAGGTATGCAGTAAAAGAGCAGGTGGAAAAAGGAATAGTGCAAAAGGTAGTATTTGGAAAAAATGCAGGTGTGGAGTAAAAGAGCAGGTGGAAAAAGGAAAAGTGCAAAACGTAGAATTTGGAAAAAATGCAGGTATGGAGTAGAAAGTGGAAAAGGTGGAAAAAGGGAAAGTGCAAAAGGTAGAATTTGGAAAAAATGCAGGTATGGAGTAAAAGAGCAGGTGGAAAAAGGAAAAGTGCAAAAGGTAGAATTTGGAAAAAATGCAGGTATGGAGTAAAAGAGCAGGTGGAAAAAGGAAAAGTGCAAAAGGTAGTATTTGGAAAAAATACAGGTATGGAGTAAAAAAGCAGGTGGAAAAAGGAAAAGTGCAAAAGGTAGAATTTGGAAAAAATGCAAGTATGGAGTAAAAGAGCAGGTGGAAAAAGGAAAAGTGCAAAAGGTAGAATTTGGAAAAAAATGCAGGTATGGAGTAAAAGAGCAGGTGGAAAAAGGAAAAGTGCAAGAGGTAGACCAGGAGGTTGAAAAGTGAGGAACAGAAAGAAAATAGTAGTAAAAAAAATTCTATCACATCATGATGCATGTCGAGGCTGGGGAAAGAGAGCGGGACAACGGAGGAGAACGAGGCAACGCACCGACGATGGGGGAATGGGGGCAAGAAGCAGATGAATGAACGAACAGGAAGAGAGAAATGGTAGGAAACGCGAACGGAGCGCATCGTGGTGCACAAGGCCCTGGATATGGACCGAGGAAGCACACGCGAAGGAACTCGGTACGCGTGATTACAACAACTTAAACAAGAATCTCCAGAAGATATCCTCTCAAAGTAAAGACAAGATGGCGCACAAGTACGCGCCGATGCAAGATGGCTACACAATAAACTAGACCGACACTCGGTAGGGCGCACACCTCCGCCAGGCTGAACACTTTACGTTTTGTATCCCAATGTTAGGCCGGATCTGGATTCAGAAGAACCACCTTTAGAGGCCATTTTTCCCTGCAAAGCAGGGGTTGGCCTTTTTCGGGCACCATGGTCCCCTTTTTGAAGCAATGTTTTACGGCCGGATGCCCTTCCTGCCGCCAACCCTGTTAGTCGCCTCTTGCGACACACAGGGAATTACCAGTGAACTGGTACTCAATTAGCCGACCTCGGAAGGATGACAGGCTGAGTCAACCCCCCTGGCGTTAATTCGGCGATCGACCGGGATTCGAACCCAGGATCCTAGGATCCCAAGCCGGCACCCTAACCGCTAAGCCAACACCAGGCTCTGGATTCAGACCTGCACCAAAATCGAATCGCTTGATCTTATCACCAAACCAACTCGTCCACCTCGTTTTGTCAAGTCGTCCATAACTTTTTGAGATATCCTGCTATGTATCGTTTTTGGTCCCATCTCTCAATAGTGAAGAATCACTTTTAAAATTCTATGATCCGGATCTTCACCAAAATCGAATCATTTAGTCCTCGTCACACACCCAACCTGTCCAACCAAATTTCGTCTGAATCCACAACTTTTTCAGAAATCCTGTTCACAGACAGACAGGTGAAAACACGAGCTCCGCCACCACAAATTAGAGCTTTACAATCACAGATCAAAGCTTTTAACTTACCATTCCATTTTTATACTCCGGCTTTCCATCAATGATCTTCATGTTTTGAACCCTGTGGCGGAAGGTGACCATGGAGGGAGAATCGACAATGGGAAACCATTTGAGTTTGACATGAGAACATGAGGAAACGATTGGGAACAAAGGACGCACCTGGTCTTGGCGATGTCGACGGGCATGGAAGCGGCCGTCGTTACGAGACCGCTCAACATGCTGGCACAGAAATGGCAGCCGATGTTATCTGATAAATAACCTGGAGGGAAAAGTAAAACAAGACACCTGATCAGTTTGGTGGAGGACGTCGGCCTTCCGAGGCCATTCGTTTGCTCCGCCGAAGCCCTCTGGAATGCCCCTCATTGGTCCGTAATTTCCCATGAACCCTCTCATCCCCTCTTGGTCGGTTCTTTTTCTCTCGTGGTCACAATACCTGTTGACAGTAGGAATTGTTTTGCCTGAGAATAGGAAGCAAGCTGTGCCGCATTAACCACCACGGCTCGATTGATAGTCGGAATACAACCCTGGAGGAGATGAGAGATTGGGGACAGGGTCAAGTAAATCGAGGATAAAGGATGAGTGAAGGTTTGGGAAAGGAACAAATCGTGAGGAAGGTAGAAGAAGGAAACATCAGAGAGACAAATTCACAAATAAGGAAGCTTAATGACCCTCCATAGTGTTAGTAGGCCTTCTTCACGGGTGATGCGGATGAGTGCGTTGAAGACGTTCTTGTATCCGCGTCGCTCATTCACAGGAAGCCTGTCGACAAAGAATGTGCAGTCACGACTCGGCCACGGGCCACGTTCGGGTACGCTTACTCGAGGCGATGGCGAAACCTCACCGGCCATCGGACGTCATGCGAATGAGGGCGACCTCTGCCGGCGTCCCCACAAAAGCGCCGCAAGCACCGGCCACCATGCCGAGGGCGGCTTTGACGAGAAAGGGAGGCGGCGGCGATCCCGGCCCGCCGCCGGCACGTTCCATCAGGGCCGTGTAAGTCCCGAGACGGGTCGTCGTGTACGTGGCTTGGCGAAGCAGGCCCGCAGAGAGTCTGGCGGACATGTTGCATTCCAATTGGTAAACACAAACACGAGAAAGGGCTCCAAAATAAAAACGGAGGAATATTTAAAAATCACAACAAAGCAAAGTCCAAGTGAGGAAAATCTCACAGACAGTGACGTTTGCGTCGTTACATCTTTGAGCAATCAACCGAGGGAATCAAGACCATTGAAGTGCGTCACGGACGAACATCAAATGCGACCATGACATCTATCGTACATTTTCAATTATCATGCAGTCGTGACGGAGACACTCAAGGTAACACCACCTGCTCAGAAACCGTTTGTAATACGCCAAGTGGGGCGACGCACCCATTATACATGCCCAAGAGACCCTCAGCCCGCACAATGGCGCGCACGGCGTGCAGACTCGTACGGTGCTCCTTGGCCTGTCCTTCCTTTCCACTCAGTTGCATCCGGTTTTTCACAAGATCCAGCGGCTGCACAAACAGCGTGGCCCCCATTCTGCAGGCACAGTCATTTCGAGGTGCATCACACAGAAATCATTCCCTTTCTGATTTGTGTTTTCATTGCAAGTTCTACTTAATATTTCATTGAATGCAAATCGCAACAAACTTTAGCAACATCATCCTGTGGAACGAATGGTTATTGGTTTTGTAAAAAAAACAAAAAAACACCAACCCGCATGGATAGGGTTCCACGCGAATAAGCTAACACTGATGGTGGTGGTGCCCAAAGTGAAGATAATTCGGGTTTCACTCGTGTGAAGGTGACGTCACCTTGACATCACTTCTCTGATAAACATGAGTCCCACCATTGATCTTCTCCAATCAGCATGAATCACACCTTGATACATATTCTCAGATAACCCTCCACCTGGCCTCGATACGTCTTCCCTGATCACCACGAACCTCGCTTTCTCTTACCTGATCATGATATCAACTCTTCCTGGGAATTCTCACAAAGTCAACTGTACAGATTAGATTCACCCCATCTCGTCTTCAGTTGTCATACACTTCCTCCCGTCCATGGTACACTGAATCTTGTGGTGACGTAGTTGCCCTGAAACAACTTGCCTTTGCCTCTTGGAAGGCAAATCCAACTTAAGGCAATCTCAGTTCCTTTCATAAAGCTCGGAACAAGTGTGTGTCTACCCTCAGGAGAGTCAGGAAACAATATCTCTCCACTCTCAAGACTGATGGCAACATAGAGAGTAACCCAGTTTTAGGACCGGCAGAGAAGATAACTGAGAAGGAAGTTGAGGAAGCGATAAAAGCAATGTAGAGTAGAAAAGCGGGAGGGCCGACGGGAATTGTGGGAGATATGTTGAAGGCAGCAGGAAGTTGGGGTGTGAAGAGAATGACAGAGATCTGTAATCTGGTGGTGAAAGAAGGCCGTATTCCAGTGGATTGGGAACTGAGTACCCTCGTCCCTCTATATAAGGGGAAAGGTGACCCTCTGGAGTGTGGCTCGTACCGAGCGATAAAGTTATTGGAGCATGGAATGAAGGTATTGGAAAGGGTGTTGGAGAGGAGGATAAGGAAGAAAGTGAAGATCGACGAAATGCAGTTTGGATTTATGCCAGGAAGAGGAACGACAGACATGCTCTTTATTGTGAGGCAGTTGCAGGAGAAGTACATGGAGAAGAGGAAGAAGTTGTTCTTGGGTTTGTTGATCTGGAGAAATCATTCGATAGGGTTCCACGCGAAGTATTGACATGGGCATTGAGGAAGTTAGGAGTGGAGGAATGGTTGATCAGAGTAATGATGGCAATGTACAAAAGAGCGCGCACAGCTGTAAGGACGAAGGACGGGAACAGTGGTGAGTTTGAGGTGAAGGTGGGAATGCATCAGGGGTCGGTACTAAGTCCACTACCATTTATAGCTGTGATGGAGATGCTGCCTCAGAACGTAAAGGAGGGTTTACCGTGGGAGCTGTTGTATGCAGATGATCTGGTGTTGATTGCGGAAAGTATGGATGGACTGAAGGAAAAGATGAACAAGTGGAAGGAATGTGTGGAGACAAAAGGTCTGAAGGTGAATATAGGAAAGACGAAGGTGATGGCAAGTGGTAAAGCATGTGGTGAGGTGGAAAGAACTGGGAAGTGGCCATGTGCTTTGTGCAGGAAGGGTGTCGGAGTGAACTCCATTCAATGTACAATGTGCGCTGAGTGGGTTCATCAAAAATGTAGTGGTCTGAGAGGGTCATTAACCAGTGTGGCAGCTACATTCAAATGTAAGGTGTGCACAGAGGGAGCTGCAGATGGAGGAAATGTTGAGTTGGATCTTGGAGACGGCGTGAAGCTGGAAGGTGTGAAAACATTTTGCTACCTCGGAGACATGCTGAATGGAGAAGGTGGATCAGACTCGGCAACGGTTGCAAGAGTGAGATGTGCATGGAAGAAGTTTCGGGAACTGAGTGGCGTGCTGATGAGGAGGGGAGTGTCGTTGAACCTGAAGGGAAAGGTGTATGCTGCATGTGTGAGAAGTGTTATGATTTATGGGAGCGAGACTTGGGTCATGAATGTAGAGCAGCAACGAAGGCTGGAAAGGGTGGAAATGCGAATGGTTCAGTGGATGTGCGGAATATCGTTGAGAGAGAGGCAGACAAATGATGAATTGCGAAAGATGATGGGAATAGAGCCTGTGATTGATGCTGTGAAGAGGAACAGGTTGAGATGGGTTGGTCATGTGTTGAGGAAGGATGAAAGTGACTGGTTGAGAAGAGTGATGGAAATTAATGTAGAAGGAAGTATAGGACGGGGAAGACCGAGAAAGATTTGGTTAAAGATGGTGGAAGAAGAAATGCGGGCAAGGGGGTTAACAAGGAGAGATGCAGAAAATAGGGCAAAATGGAGAAGATTGTCATGGGGACCGCAAGACTAACCCCCACTCAAGCAGGGAAAATGGCCTTAAAATGCATATTGTTGTGTTGTTGTTGTCTCAAGACTGTACTCTCAAACCTGTCTCCATCCTCCAAATCCTGGTGGCGTTTGGTCAAATCTGTTTCGGGTGTTTGTTCCCCCTCCATCCCCTCCCTTACCTCAAATGGCTACACAGGTGACTCCGCAAGTGAAAAAGCTGAATGCCTAACTCTGTGTTTATCTCTAAATCTTGTGTCCCATCCCCGTCTCTCTGTACCCACCTTACCCAGTCGAACCCAACTACTCCTGGACTCTGTGTCCTTCTCTCCTGACAAGGTGGAGAAGTTTCTGTCAACCCTCGACTCTTTTTCTGCAACTGGACCAGACGGCATCAGCCCATGGGTCCTAAAATCCTGCTCTGCCGCTCTTTCACTCCCTCTCTCTGTTCTCTTCGCCCTCTCTTTTGCTCAAGGTCATCTGCCAACATCTTGGAAATCAGCCAACATCACCGCTTTACACAAAAAGGTGCAAAAACAGATCCTTGCAACTACAGACCAATCAGCCTTCTCCCAATTATCAGCAAGGTCATGGAATCCATCATTGCTTCAGATATCAAATCCTTCTTCTGCTCCAGTGGCTTGATCTCAGATCATCAATTTGGATTCAGACCAGGTCACTCTACTCTGGACATGTTGCTTCTGCTGTCTCAACAATGGATGGAGGTCCGAAACGTCAAACAGGAAATTAGAGCCGTCTCCCTTGACATATCATGTGCCTTCGATATGGCCTGGCACCCCGCCCTGCTCACCAAACTCTCCTCTTATGGTATCCATGGAAGCCTCCACACATGGCTTGTGGACTTCAACATGTGGCTCTCAATGGATTTCTCTAATCTCTTCCTGTGCAGGCTGGAGTTCCCCAAGGCAATGTTCTGGGCCTTGTGCTTTTTCTGATCTTCATCAATGATCTCTCCAAATCTCTGGAAAATCCTCTCCATCTCTTTACTGATGACTCCACTCTCTGCCGCTCCATATCTCAACCTTCAGGTCGGCAGTCTGCAGCCTCCTCACCCTCTGCAGACCTGGACAAAATCACAGACTGGTAAAACAAATGGAACATGTCTTTCAATCCTGACAAATCTCACACTCTCACCATGTGTCTCTGAAAAGACCATCTGGAAAACCCTCCCATCTACTTTCTCAACAATCCTCTCAAATAAGTTCTGTCACTCAAGCTTTTAGGTCCTGTCTGCCATGATCTTTCCTGGGAAAACCACATTTCCAAGCTGGCATTCAAAGCCAGTTGGTGACTGGGCATCCTCTGTCGTGCGAAGTCCTTTCTGGGCACTTCTGAGCTCCTCACCACATACAAGGCTTTCATCCGCAGCTCAATGGAATACTGCTCTCCCCTCTGGGCTGGTGCACCTACCTCACACCTAGCTCGGCTTTACGCTGTTGAAACCAAGGCTTTTAGAATCATTGGAATCTCTCGAGATGAAGCCGATTCTGAGGGCCGGCCTTTCTCTCTCTTTCACCGCAGGCAGGTTGGTGGTCTTTCTGTCTTCTACAGATGCCTTTCCGGCCTTGCTCCCCCAGCTCTCTCTGTGCTCTGTCCCCCAAATATTCCTGCAGGTCACACAAGATCTGCCTGCAGCCCTCTTATGGTGAAACTGCCAAAATCAAGACTCTCTATTCACCTTCACTCTTTCATTCCTCTTTTCTCCCACCTCTGGAACAAACTCCCTCACTCTCTTCAATCCCACTCCTCCCTCCAGGTCTTCAAAACAGCTGTTCACCACCATCTCTTATCTTCTCCCATCCAAAACCTTGATCTTTTCTATCCCCGCTAATTCACCCCAGATCTACCTTTTTAAATCTCCGACTTCGTTCCTGAAATTCCTGGTAGTGTTCATTTGTTTTATACAGTGTACCCTCCCCTTCCCCCTCCCTCCCCCAGCCCTCTCCCTTCCACAGATCTCTGACGTCCCTGTTTCCCACTGTCGTTGTGCTTCCCTCTCTCTCCCCCTCTTGTCTCCCGCTCACTTTTTCACGTGTTCTATGTGTTAGCTCTTACACAAGCCTCGACTTGGTATGGAAAAAAAATAAAACCTGCTGAGGAGGCAGTTCATCACAAATTACAACTGTAACCAGTGTTGAAGTTGTTTCACCGAAGGGACCATGATGAACAAGACACATTAAATACTACAACGGTTCTCGGTAGAGCGCATACCTCCGAACACTGTATGTTTTGTATCCCACTGATAGGCCGGATCTGGATTCGGACCTGAACCAAAATCTAATCGGCTTGTTCCTGTCACCTAACCAACTCATCCGTCAGGTTTTGTCATAAATCATCCATAACTTTGAAATATCCTGATATTTATCGTTTTTGGTCCGATCACTCAACGGTGAAGAATCACTCAAAAATTTATCGGATCTACATTCTCAGATCTACATCTTTCAGTCTGGTGTTGGCTTAGCGGTTAGGGTGCTGGCTTGGGATCCTGGGATCGAATCCCGGTCGATCTCTGAATTAACACCAGGGGGGTTGACTCAGCCTGTCATCCCCCCGAGGTCGGCAAATTGAGTACCAGTTCACTGGTAATTCCGTGTGTCGCAAGAGGCGACTAACAGGTTTGGCGGCAGGAAGGGCATCCGGCCATAAAACATTGCTTCAAAAAAGGGACCAAGGTGCCCAAAAAAGGCCAACCCTGTTGGGTCTCCACGTTTTTCGAAGTTAAGTCTGTTCACAATTGTAATTTGTCGAAACTGTATTTATCTTTCGGTGTGTGAAGTTATTGTGTGCAACTTTGGTTGTTTCTCGGTGTTTATCTTTCATAAATTGATCGTCTGTTTGCCGTGTCGTGTCTTGAGGCCTTGTACAGTGTGCACTGTACAACCTTGAGGCTTTGTTTTTCTCTCAGCGGTCCGTCTTTTGTGATCCAATAACTTTCGTTCTCTGTATTCCCAGTCTTTTCACCCATAGCCTACTTCCTTGTGTAAATCTCAACTCAAAAAAAAAAAAAAAAAAAAAAAAATTTCCCTTCTCTGTTATCATTCGTTTATTCATTCTTATTCGTTCGTTCGTTCTTCGACCACGTGTTTCTCCCCCATTTCCCCAGATAGTTTTCACTCATTAACCTTCAATGTTTACACTTTCCCCTCAAGTTATGTATTCCGTCATATTTTATAACACCTTTTTCTTCTTCTTCTTTAAAAGGCTGCTTTCGACTTGCTCACCAAATCAATTCATCCCCAAAAAAATATCCATCTCCTATAGTGCCTTTTTTCTACATTCCCTAAACTCTCCTGCACTCCATCCTCCATCCAGCGTCCTTAAACGTATTTTTAACTCGAAGGTCACAAGCAACTCATTTTGCAATAAATGTTCGTTTCCCATAAATCGTACACTTTCAAAAATCCAATCTCACCCCTCCCCTCCAAATCTTCCCCATCACCCCTCCCCTCCAAATCTTCCCCATCACCCATCCCTTTCAAATCTCCCCCCTTGCCCCCTCCCTCCTAAACGACCCCCTCACCCCTCCCCGCCAAGACGCCCCCTCGCCCCTCCCCTCCTAGACTCCTGCCTCACCCCTCCCCTCCAAATCTCCCCCATATCCCATCCCTTTCAAATCCCTCCCCTTGCCCCTTCCCTCCCAAACTTCCCCCTCACCCCTCCCCTTCAAATCTCCCCACCCTCATTGCTTCTCAATTTCCCCCCTCTCACTCCCCCTCCTCAAAGCGTCCTCCCCGCTTCTTCCCCCTTCAAACTCTCACCTCCATCTCCCCCAACCTTCTGCCTCGCTCTTCCCCCTCCTCAAATAACACCTCATTGTGGCTCACCCAATCACCATCAAACCTTTTGTCCGCCCCATCCATCCCTTTCTCCGAGCTATTCTGAAATCTCTGACACACCTTCAACAGCTCTGCCTACCTCTTCCACCTCTTCCACATCTTACCCTACCCCTCCTCCCCCCTGTTCTGTATCTGATGCTCCCCCTTCCTCTTCATTAACGGTATGGACCTCAAACATCCGGGGCCTTCGTTCAAACTTAACTGATCTCTCCATACAGGTTGCTTCTGTCAAACCAGACGTGATCTGCTTAACAGAAACTTTCCTCCTTTATGATGTCTCTGATTCCATAGTATCTCTCCCGGGCTACTCCCTCCTCCGGTATGATAGACCTGAGCCTCGTCCTGGAGGCGGGGTTGCTATCTTTATCAAAAACTCTCTTCCTCACTCGCCCTGCACTGCACTCTCTCCACCTCACCCCCAGGAATACCTCTGGCTACGGCTTCCCCTTCGCTCCCACCTCTTGTTCATATGTGTGTTGTACCGTCCACCAAACAGTGATGACTCCATCTACATCTCGCTGTCTGATGATATGGACCAACTTCTATCTACTCATCCCAACTCTCTCTTCCTCATATGTGGTGATTTCAACTGTCATCATGCCAGTTGGCTGGGTGTGGGTACCTCTCTCACCAGCCATGGCTCCTCAGCAAAGGACTTCTGCGACTCACTGGGACTGACACAATCTGTCAATTTCCCGACCCGGATCTCAGTCAACGGAACATCTTCTCTTCTGGACTTGGTTATGACTAACTTCCCTGAAAATGTCTGCTGCTCTTCTTCTGCTCCGATCGGATCATCTGATCATGTCCTTGTTAAAGTGGACATCTCTCTGACCATCCTCAGGGAGCCTGCTCAGCGTCGACGAGTCTGGCATTTCACTCAGGCCAACTGGCACGGTCTTCAAGCAGCCATCAATCATCTGGACTGGTCTCCCATCTCTACCACCTCTGACATCAACTCATCCTGGGAATTCTTCCAAAGTAAATTGCTCTCTCTCATGCACAGATTTATCCCATCTCGTCTTCAGTTGTCATACCCTTCCTCCCGTCCATGGTACACGGAATCTTGTGGTGAGGCTGTTGCCCAGAAACAACTTGCCTTCGTCTCCTGGAAAGCAAATCCAACGGAAGGAAATCTCATTTCCTTTCACAAAGCCCGAAACAAGTGTGTGTCCACCCTCAGGAGAGCCAGGAAACAATATCTCTCCGTTCTCAAGACCGAACTCTCTTATCTGTCTCCCTCTTCCAAATCCTGGTGGCGTCTGGTCAAATCCGTTTCTGGTGTTTGTTCCCCCTCCATCCCCTCCCTTACCTCAAACGGCTACACAGCTGACTCCGCACGTGAAAAAGCTGAATGCCTCAACTCTGTGTTTGCCTCTAAATCTTGTGTCCCAAACCCATCCCTCTCTGTACCCACCATACCCAGTCGTACCCTGCTGCTCCTGGACTCCGTGTCCTTTCCTCCTGACAAGGTGGAAAAGTTTCTGTCAACCCTCGACTCTGATTCTGCAACTGGACCCGACGGCATCAGCCCACGGGTCCTAAAATCCTGCTCTGCTGCTCTATCTCACCCTCTCTCTGTTCTCTTCACCCTCTCTTTTGCTCAAGGTCAACTGCCATCTGCTTGGAAATCAGCCAACATCACCGCTTTGCACAAAAAAGGTGCAAAAACAGATCCTAGCAACTACAGACCAATCAGCCTTCTCCCAATTATCAGCAAAGTCATGGAATCCATCATTGCTTCGGATATGAAATCTTTCCTCTTCTTCAATGGCTTGATCTCTGATCATCAATTTGGTTTCAGACCAGGTCACTCTACTCTGGACATGCTGCTTCTGCTGTCTCAACAATGGATGGAGGTCCTCAATGCCAAACAGGAAATTAGAGCTGTCTCCCTCGACATATCACGTGCCTTCGACACGGTCTGGCACCCCGCTCTGCTCACCAAACTCTCCTCCTTTGGTATCCATGGAAATCTCCACGCATGGCTGGCGGACTTCCTCTCTAGTCGTCGTCAACGTGTGGCCCTGAATGGGTTTCTCTCATCTCCTCTTCCTGTTCAGGCTGGAGTTCCCCAAGGCAGTGTTCTGGGCCCCGTGCTTTTTCTGGTCTTCATCAATGATCTCTCTGACTCTCTCGAAAATCCTCTCTATCTCTTTGCTGATGACTCCACTCTCTGCCGCTCCATTCCTCTTCCCTCAGATCGGCAGTCTGCTGCCTCCTCACTCTCTGAAGACCTGGACAAAATCACAGACTGGTCAAACAAGTGGAACATGTCTTTCAATCCTGACAAATCTCACACTCTTACTATGTCTCTCCGAAAAGATCGACTGGACAACCCTCCCATCTACTTTCTCAACAATCCTCTCCAAGAAGTTCTGTCGCTCAAGATTTTGGGTCTCACTATCTGCCATGATCTTTCTTGGGAAAACCACATTTCCAAGCTGGCCTCCAAAGCCAGTCGCCGACTGGGCATCCTCCGTCGTGCGAAGTCCTTCCTCGGCACACCTGAGCTCCTCACCACATACAAGGCTTTCATCCGCAGCTCAATGGAATACTGTTCTCCCCTATGGGCCGGTGCTCCTGCCTCACACCTAGCTCGGCTTCACGCTGTTGAAACCAAAGCTTTCAGAATTATTGGAATCTCCCGCGATGAAGCTATCTCTGAGGGCCTTTCACTCACTCACCGCAGGCAGGTAGGTGGTCTTTCTGTCTTCTACCGACTCCTCTCCGGCCTTGCACCCCCAGCTCTCTCTGTGCTCTGTCCCCCAAATATTCCTACAGGTCGCACAAGATCTGCCAGCAACCCTCTGATGGTTAAACTGCCGAAATCTCGGCTCTCTGCTCACCTTCACTCTTTCATTCCTCTTTTCTCCCGCCTCTGGAACAAACTCCCTCACTCCCTTCAATCCCACTCCTCCCTCCAGGTCTTTAAAAACAGCTGTTCACCACCATCTCTTATCTTCCCCCATCCAAAACCTTGATCTTTTCTACCCCCGCTAATTCACCCCAGATCCACCTTGTTTGAAATTCCAACTTCTTTCCTGGAAGTCCTGGCAGTGTCCATATGTTTTATACCTCTCCCACCGCCCCCTTCCCACGCCCCCCCCCCCCCCCAAAGCCCTCGCCCTCTCTCAGATCTCTCGATGTCTCCATGTCTCTCGGTCCCTGCTCTCAAATGTTGTGTTTGTGTCCTTCCCCTTCTCTCCCCATCTTGTCTACCGCTCCCTATGTTATATGTTTTTTGTGTTGGTTTGTCTTTCTGTGTGATTAATGTTCGCTCTTTCACGAGCCTCGACCTTGTATACAAAAAAAAAAAAAAAAAAAAAAAAAAAAAAAAACCCCCCTGCTCTGCAGGGAAAAATGGCCTCCAAAGGTGGTTCTTCATCAGAATCCGGATCTTCACCGAAATCGAATCATTTCGTCCTTGTCACATACACACACGACCTCTCTACCAAATTTTGGGGAAATCCGTCCACAACTTTGAGATATTTTGTTCACAAACACAGGGTTGAAAACATAACCTCCATCAAGGTCATGGAAGGATCTGTTTTGGAATAAAAGGATAATGTCCGCAAACAATGTCATCGAATAGGACACCAAAATATTTTTTTCCTGAAAGTCCATTTATTACCATCACCACCGAAGGTTTTCACCCCCCCCCCCCCCCCCTCCCCACTTCCCCGCCTCCCCACCTCCCCCCTTCCCCCCTCCACCGTCTCTCTACCCCCACTCTCTCTCCCGCTTCTTTAAATTGCCATCAGCGAAGCGACAGGTGCTATTTCTGGTGTGTATAATAAACTAGTGAAGGCCAAAGAAAGCTACATAAAGCAACAAGTAAAGGCTCTAGTATACAAAGTACGTACACCCTTTGCTCTTTCAAACCCTACTTGGGTTCCTCTACAACTGCAGACATTCACAAGTAGTACATACACGGGAATTCCAATGATACACCACCAATCACTCAATCAGGACAGGTGAGGTGGGGTGGGGCGAGGAGGTGAGGTGCGGGGAGGTGGGGGCGGGGGCGGGGGCGGGGAGGGGAGGGGAGGTGGGGCGGGGAGGGGAGGGGAGGGGGAGGGGAGGGGAGGTGGGGGGCGGGGGAGGGGAGGGGGAGGGGAGGGGAGGTGGGGCGGGGAGGTGAGGTGAGGTGAGGTGAGGTGAGGGGGAGAGGGGGCGGGAAAGGGAGAGGAGGACCACCCAAGGAAGGGTGTTGCGGGATGGACTAGGCTGGATGATGGTTGTGGGACAGAGAGGGCGACATGGTGATTGGTGGGGAGGGCGTTATGGTTCACACGTAGACAACATACAGTACAGTGAAAGTCAAACGAAGTCCATCCACCCCGACCTTTTTTCCAGCACCAAACTGACCCGGACATGCCCCCGAACAGGAACTTGACACCATTCGGAATGGTGGTCAGCACCGGCCGTGTAGACGTTGTGGAAGAGCCGCTATTCGCGGACGAGCTTGCGGTGGAGGACGCCATGTAGGGGGATTCTTCTTCCTTACACAACCATGCGGGGCTTCTTCTTCCTCACGCATTCATGCGTACGTTCCTCTTCTTCAGATTCTTTCTCTAAATTCCTTGTGCTCACATTACCTGAGCGTTAAACATTTCCAGGTAATTAAACACATGATCGAGGTCCCATTAAACGAATAAAGCATTTATATTGATCGATATCGAAAACTACCTGAAACAATGTGATATCGAATGAATAAATGAATCTATGATTGTTTGACTATGGTCATGTATTTATATTATATTTACTTGCGTGACTCGGGACGCTCCGCGTGCCTCACCACACGGCGTTTCAGGGGGATAGGAATCTTTCACCATTTCGGTGTCTTTTGCGTCTTCAGGGTCTTCATGGTGTTTTGGGTCTTCAGGGCCATTTTGGGTCTTCAGGGTCTTTAAGGGTATATTTTGAGTCTTT